>NC_091060.1:72315413-72404413 GCF_000393655.2 Nicotiana sylvestris
TCGCTTGTCTCTTTCCTTTTTTTGTCTTTTTCTTCAGAGGATCACTACTCTATATTTTACTTACTAAACATGTTTTTTTCTTCAAATCTTTTTGTCTTGTTGCTACCTATTTTTCTTTTGCTCATTAAAGGTACAGAAATTGGTAAAATGATACTCCTACATCTACGCGTGTACTCTCCAAACGGTGGAAGATGTTCTACCACCGACTGCCAATTGATGCAAGGAATGTTAACCCAAAAAATAATCTTTGTAACCAAAACCATAATAAATATTTTGGGTCTCTAACAATCAACTTTATTCACTTTTTCAATCATAAACGATACGAAAAAGGAACAACTAATAAGGAAATTAAATTGAAAAAATAAAAAAAGAGAAATATGATTGTAGTCTTTCTTCCGTACGAAAGCAATAATTTTTCAATAATAAAAACTGTAATAGAACACATTAATTGAGAGTATGACTCAGTAATTTTTTGACGGGAATACAAGATATCGAATGATAGTAAGCAATAATCTTACTATCATTTATTGCATTAAATGTCCATTTATTTGTAACGCTTGAGAAAATGATGGCAGATCTCATACAATTAGGGATAACTGATTCTTTCCATATATGCTCTTGTGTTTGACACCAAAGCTCATAGGCACGGTACTTTTGTGTGTGACCTCGAGAGTGTTGCAGATATCTTCTTTACACGTTATTCTTCTTTGTCATATTAATTCCAACGACATTTGTCATCATAAAATAGGTCCACGTGACAAGTCTATTTTTCACTAATACAGATAGTCCCGTCACTTTTTGTATATTCTTAACTGAATATTAGAAAATATTTTGTCACCTCTTCCCAAGATCATTATGATGTGCTGCAGAAGTGAAAACACACGTGCTGCTTCAATTTAATGCTCGAGACATGTGTCTTTTTGCGATTGGTTATGAAGTTTTCCGTTACACCCCATGTTTTCGTACGTGAGAGTACGTCGTAACTTAATTGATGTATGTTCAGAAATGAGATTATATTTGAAAGTACATAAAGTATGTTAATCATGTTACCTTAGAGGTTACACATTTTTAAGATCATGGAAAACAAGTACCAAGAAGGTTGAAAGACTTAGAAGCTAAACAAATTGAAGAAAATAAGTTTTGTCGAATATCGACAAATTGGGAATATTATAACATGTACTTTTGGGGTGATACTAGGGTTCTTAACATGATAAGGAGGTTATGTTATGAGTTATTTTAGTCGTATGATAGTCGTGCATTACGTTTTAAAGTCAAGCGAGTTGTGGAACAAAAATTGGCAAAGGTCATCACAAGTTACATTCATAAATGTACTGAAAATTAGGTCAAATGCAACTCAACTTTTATCCTAATATACATGGAAAAATGGGATGCTCCATATATCAAATTGAATATCTATGAGTCTAGTTTTTAGAGCATTAAACCGTTTATCAATACGACTTTGTTGTAGAGAGATATTCGCATTTTTGCGAGTGCGCAGGATCGGAAGCCCCTATGGGACCCACTTGATTGGTGACCGACCTTCACTTGTTTTTATCTCGTTTTTGGGATGATATTTGCTAATTTTTCGTCCTCCTTCCATATTCACACTCTCCAAACCCTCCCAAATAGTTCCCCCAAAGCTCCAAACAATTTTTTTTTAAAAATACACTGTAATCCAACATCAAAGTTAGCCAAATGTGAAAAATAACCCCTATATTGTTTCTGTTGTTATAAATTTCTATATGTTTATCAAGTGAATTGGTGAAAGAAACATATGAAACTTGAGAATGGAAGTGAAGATTACCTTAAGTCACTTCTACGGTGTTGTATTGCCATTGAGGGCTGTTGTAAGATAAATGTAACTTGGAATCAACTTGAAGCGACTGTAGGAGGTGTGTACATTGTGTTCTTGCATGTTCTTAAGGTTATCTTGATGTTGATTAAGTTAAATGGATGGACTAGACATGAATTAGTGAATAAAGTTGCTAATTGAGGAAATTTGGAGTTGTGGATTATTTCCTTTATTATAAATATATGGTATAAGACTGGAATCATTAATGAATGACTTCATTATCATGTTAATGATACTATTAAGTTAAAGTAAGAAGTTTATAACGGGTGATATGGGATATATGGATCCCAATCGGAGCTTGCCGCTCGTCGTGAAATAGTTATGACTTGTTGTTGTTATATAGTGTCATGTTATTGATATTTATATGTTGCTGGATTTCTCTGGTTGTTTTTGTAGGTATATGGTATTGGAGGAGACCCTTGTTACAGAGGAGATGTTGTTGAATTTGCGTCAATGAGCTAATAACTTAAGTTATGGACTTAGCATTTACTTAACACTGATTTTAAATCTCCTTATGCTATGGTAGATTGAGTTGAGTTGTTTGAAAAGTTGCTTGGAAGTTATTAAGGACTCAACGGGGTTAAGGTATGTTAAGGCTATCCCTTTTTTCTTTTTGGCATGATCCATATGATACAACGAAACGAGCAAACACGCAATTTTCACAAATGACTCTATTCTTAGAAGTAATAGGGTTGCCTATGTTCTTGATTCCTCATATATCCTATTATTATATCGTCTGTTCATGGGTCTCAGAAAATACATAAGTTGATAAAGTTTATCGTGATAGTAACTAAAGGCATATTGATCTTATGACATCCCGAGAGATCTTATTGACTTAATTCATTATGCATTACATTTATTTATACATGTACATTGACCCATGACCAAATAACGTTATATACGCATATATTATATGTATAGGGGTAGGGAAAATGTTACGATATTATATACGTACAACCACCTGATCAGTTGGTATACATTGATGATTTTGCATACAGAGGCCGAGATGATATGATGGGATGCCCTCAGGGGCTTGATGATGCTATGTACGCATATACCTATGCATTATATGACATTTATATGCACATGCATGATATTATAAATGCTTCACGATTCACAGAGCTATTCACACTTATAGGTTGAGTTCTTTTCTCCATGTTTCTTTCATGTCTTTTATATACTATTTTTCATTCCTTACATACTCGGTACTATATTTGTACTGGCGTCCCTTCTGCGTTTCATGCCCGCAGGTCCCGATAGACAGATTGGTAGTCCTCCTGGTAGGCTATCAGCTCAGCTGAAGGTGTTGGTGCACTCCACTTGCTCCGGAGTTAGGCAAAATACATAAGTTACCCCCCGAACTATGACCCAAATTCTCGTTACACACTTTCTAGGAATGAATATTATTTTACATACCCAACCTTTCTAAAGTGTATCTAATACACACTGCTTTGCACACGTGGATAGTGCGTGGTTTTCCCAACAAATGAGTCGCGTGAACAGAAGAATTTTGTGTCAGATGTCAATTTTTTTTAATTTTTTAAAATTTTAAATTGAGTCATCTTCTTCCTTTTTTAAAATTCTGCCATAGCTACTCCTTGAGCTCCACCACCCAATCTCCTTATTCTCAAATAGATATACCACGATTTCTTATATCTCTTCTCGTTGTAGAGAAGCTTAACTTTAGCTTTACCCATGGCGAAGTCAAATTTTTAGAAAACGAGAATTTTTCGAAATTTTTTCCAACCATTAAAGCTTAGCTCAAGATTTTGCACATTCTTTAATTTTATTAATGAATGATTTTTTAAATAGTTGACTTGTGGAGATGGCAGTTAATGGCGGTCGATCTTTTACAGAAGTGAAATGAAAAATGAGTTGGATCTTGGCTTAAAAATTTTGATTCAATTTTAGCGGAAAAGATGGAGTTTTGGGTGTGTTTTCTGATGATTTTTGTTAGTTAATGGTGGCTTTGTTATTAAGTAAAAGGTGGAGGAAGAAGCTATGGTGTTTGATGGTGAGAGAGGTGGAAGACGGCCATGGTAGTTTAGATGAGGAAGATGAGGGGTATAATTATAACTTTATTTTTTAAAAATGACACGTGTCACTGTTTGATTGGTGCATGATATTGCACATATTCTGAAAAACTGGTTAAGAAAAAATGGTGTGTCTTAGATACACTTTGGAAAGGTTGGGTGTGTAAAGTAATATCCGTTCCTAGAAAGTGTGTAACAGGGATTTGGGTCATAGTTCGGGTGGCAACTTATGTATTTTGCCCCGGAGTTACCTATTTGGTCAGTATGATTTGGACACGTATTGATTGGTATGCCGGGGCCCTGTACAGATCTTTATGATGTTTATGTACTCTTAGAGGCTTGTAGATAGATGTCATCTATATAGATACTTGTATAGACTTGCCGACCTATGTTTTGAGTGTACAAATGATCATGTCGGCCTTATGGGCCCGTATGTCACATGTATAAGTTTCTATATCATCCTGGGTCGTCCTACGTCTAATATTCCCTTTTTTTGTTCTAGTTATCTCATGACGGCCCTTCTGGCCCATTTACCCATGATAGTTTGATATGAAAGAAACATTGCGTTGGTACTCGGTTAAGTAAGGCACCGGGTTCCCGTCGCGGCTCTCCGATTTGGGTCATGACATAAGTGGTGTCAGAGCAGTTCCGTCCTTGATAGTCTACAAGCCGTGTCTAGTAGAGTCTTGTTTATGAGTGTGTTATGAACCACCCTTATAAGTAGGAGGCTACAGGGTGTTGATACCCAATTTTTCCCTGTATATTTTATATATGCAAAATACTTTCAAAATAGCATATATATATATATGTATATATAAGTATGCCCAAGTATTTTAGTATTTTTCCTAATTTTTAAAGATTGTTAAATCAATTTATTGCCCTATTTTAACAGTACAAAAACCAATAATTGTTCCTCAAATTATCATTTTGGTTATTAATATATTTTATTCTCATATTTATACCAAAATATAGCTAAGGTAAATTTTACACATTTTTACAAATTTATTTAGTATTTTTAAGACTAAATTGCATATAATTGCAGTTTTAGCCTATTTTAAGATTTAGTTGCATTTTATACTTATGAAATTGGTTCCAATATATTTTATTTAATATTTATATATTATTAATTAAGTTAGTACCTTTAATGTATTTTCAGAAATTATTTTACTATTTTTTATAAAATAAAAGGGAGAAAGTGGTTATTTAAATGCTAGCCCTATTTCATTTCAATTATAGCTTGAATCAACCCCCCAATTAACCCAATTTCAAATCCCAAATTGACCGGCCCAATTTCAATTTAACCCGCCCCTGACCCAACTAATCTAACCTGCTCGGCCTCCCCTTTTGATCCAGGCCGTTGATCATTTTAATCGACGGCCACAATCATTCCTTTCCTTTTTAAATTTGTCACACCTCCTTTTCCTGCACACGCGAGGCGCGTAGGGAGTTTTCTCCAATTGAAGGACAGTCAAAACGGAATTTATTTATTTGTTTCAGAGTCGCCACCTGGGAATTTTAAGGCGTCCCAAGTCACCGGTTTTAATCCCTGAATCGAGAAGAATATGACTCTGTTTGTTATTCTGCGAACCAGAAATCCTGAGTAAGGAATTCTGTTAATCCGGAAGAAGGTGTTAGGCATTTCCGAATTCCGTGGTTCTAGCACGGTCGCTTAACTGTTTTTATTATTGGCTTAATTATCTTGATTTTACTAAATACGTTTTTATTGCATGATTTTACTACCGCTTTTTTACTTATTGTTTACAATTATATGGACGAATTACGCGTACGTATATTCGTATTATATACTTTTTATAATTATCGGGGATCATGCCACGCGTACGTGTACACAATAAAATTGTCCATGTTATAGTTTTTATAAAAAATATATGCTCGAGATTAAAAATAAAATTAAGAACATCATCACCCTTATATTATTAAACAGTGAACTGCACATCTCGGGTTATATGAAATTATTTTAACATCCTCGGAGAAATCCCTTTTATTGAATATTCGCTCGAAGTTGTGCGAACGCATAATCCGAATTTGCTTTTAAAAAAAATAATCAGGTTACGCGAACGCATCCCTAATCGCGCAAAATATTCGTAATGGTATTATGGATTTTCCACAAATTGTTTATTATATCCACACATTTTTATGTGAAAATCATGAGAAATTCCCATTTAAGGTGCCCTTAAATTCTTTGAAAAGAATTCACAATTTATTAAATGTTTACCGCTGATTATATTTTTTTACGTGTGAATTATATTCTTTCGAGCCATTCAAATTTTTAGGAGTAAAAGTAAACAAAGTGTGATTAAGACTACCATTTTTCTCGTAAATACAATATATATATATATATATATATATATATATATATATATATATATATATATACCCAAAAATGAATTGCATATGAAACTAAAAAAAATGATTTATGAAAGGAAGAGATGTTTTCGAAGAATTTTCATTATTTTTTTTAATGCAAATTCTATTTCTACATACCATTGATATAAAATGTTGTAATTCGTGCTTATACATCTCATCTCATTCTCATATACTTGTTTTTAATCTAATAGGCGAAATTACTTTAATTAATTCTGCTTATGATTGAATTTGGGATATATATATATATATATATATATATATATATATATAATCAAACCAATTTGATTCTCAATCAATGTGAATTATTGCTAAACACTAACTTTCGCATTGTATAAATTCCTAGGCCCTTTGTTATTAAGAAAGAGAACAAGTCTACCTGTTGACTTAATAAAATGATATTGCATACAACATTATTCGCCATATTTTGACATTGTGAACATAGCGGATTTTACTAATGCAACTTTCAACTATTGATTGTAAACATAACCATTGTTATGCCATAATATAGCAAAATGCAACCAACATCACCTAGCTTTAAACAACAACTAACTAACTAACAAAATAAACCAATAATGTATGTTTTCCTTGATATTTCCATATTATGCTGTACCTAACTAACAATACCATAAAGTTTGAATAATGGCCAACTTTCTACCATGTTCCTTATTTTGACAGTTCAAATATAACTAAACTAATGAGATTTCGAAATGGATAACATTATTACAAAGCTTTTATACGAATTTCAAAATAAGACAATTAACTTATAGCCATCGTGTCGAACTCACTACTAATTAACCAACATGAAACAAAGCTGAAATTTAAACTAATTAACTTAGACGAATGGAAAACAGAATTATAATTTCCAAGCTTCATTTATTTGTCATGTTGAAGCTCTTCACAACATGAGTTTAAAAGATATGTACCTGGAAATGAAGGTAGAAGGAATAAATTTCAGCAGTAGCAGCAGTAACAAAATTAGCAGAGTACCAGTATTTCCACAGATTTGAGCAATAATAGGACCCGAGGAACCCAGATGCACAGTAACAGTATTTTTAAGAAATTTCAGATTTTTAACTAAACAATGGGATCAAATAAATCCGGACAGATTCAATGAAATAATAATATTTCTGATTTTGAGACTTAGGACAAAGCAGACTGAAAAGCTTTCAATTTCAAAACACAGAATCAGCTTCAATACTAGTTTCCGATGTAGAATTCTGTTTTACTGTTTCTGTTTTCCTTTCTTAACTTCTATCCAGATTTTTCTCTCTATGTATATGTATTTCTGTGTGTATTAAAATCTCAGTCTCTCTCTTAAAAAAAATCTGCTCTAAAATCTCTTCTTCCTTAAAATCTCTCTTAAAATCTCCCTTAAAATCTGAGTCCTAAAATCAGTTCCTAAAATCTGAGTCTGCTTCCTGTATTTATACAGGTCTGCCCCTTTCTTTTTAAGTGCTACCTGGACCCCCTCTTCTATTAAAAACCAGAAAATCATATCCAAAATCTGCTTTTAAATACTTTAAATCCCATTAAGTGAACTTTTTCCTGATTTCCAGCATTCCATTACCCTTTGTTTCCCATTATCCCATTAAATTATAGCCACTAACATTCCATTATAAGCAGACTATTATTATTACATTACCCTACTGTTTCATTCCTCAAATACCCCTGAAAATCCCTTAATATTACTGTTATTACTGCCCCAGACCAAAACTACTTAAACCTTGACCAAATTATCTGAATTAAACCTGTTTAGCAGCTAATAACCAATTCCTAAATCAAACAAACATTCCGTCTTTTCAATGATAGCTAATTGATCCAACACCCAATGTCTAATAGCTAATGGACAAAACTAAATTCAGATTGAACACTGAACTTGTACACAAACATATTAACAATACACAAAACGTAACAGAACAAAATCTAAATTGAAATTGAATTTAGCATAAGTGCAGGGGCATTGTCAGTATATGCATTACCTGAAACTAACTGCCCAGAAATCAATACACACACAACATCCATTTGACAGACTCATTGATTTACAAACAAGCATGATTTAAAAGACTAATTAACTGACTATCTATAACAATTGTCAACAAACAATAGGTAAACAGATTGTTTCAATCAGTATTTATCATAAACGAGAATTCATAATATAACTAATCGACGAACTTAATCGAGTCGATTACTCACATTGTAAATAATCACAACCAACAGAAACAGTTTCATATTTTGATCATATAGACGGGTATGAGACAGAATAACAATAAAAGATGGGAAAATTACACAGACTAATGAAACAAACATAAAATACACAAAAGAAATAGAAAAAATACCTCTGAATCTTCAAATTTATTCAGACACAGACTCAACTTGGATTCGGACATTTTTGAGGCTGAACAGACTTTATTCGAAGTATTCTCAGTTGAGAATACCTCGATTAAAGTCTCTTAGACCTCAATCCTTCACTCGAATCGGAAAAATTCCAAGATTGGAAAATTTTTAGGGTTTCAGATTCTTGGATCTTAAATCCGAACACTTCTGGGCAGATTCGAAGGGAACCAAAGATGACACAAGGGTGAGGGAGGCCTAGGGGTCATTTGGTGTTAGTTTGAGGTAGGTTGGGATAGGGTCAGGTTTCACTCGAATCTTCAAATGAAGATTCGAGCAGTTCCAGTAGGATTCGAGCCATGCAACTAACAGATCCGTGATGAGGATGGATAGTGGATGCTATGGTATTAATTAGGGGCTGTTTGGTTTATATCTGAGTTTGGCTCAAATCTTCAAATGAAGATTCGAGAACCTTCAGGAGGATTCGAGCCAAGTGGCTAACATATTTGGATAGAGGATGGTCAAGGGGTTCCGGGGTGTTAAGGTGGTGACCGACGACATTGTTGCCGCTGGGTTTCAGGCGAGGGGAAGTTAGGGCGGCTAGGGTTAGGGTGTGTTTGAAAACGATGATGAACAGGAGAGGAGGGGGGGTGTTTAGTTAGGGGGCCGGGGTATGGTTTAGGATTTATCTAGGGAATGGGTGAGTTAATCTTGACCGTTAGATCAAACAGGATCAATGGTCTGGATCAACTCAGTTAACCAAACGATGTCGTTTGGTTTAATTCAGGGGAACGGGTTGAATCGGGGCAATGGGTCGGGTAAGGGTTCTGGATAAGGGTAGGGGATCTCAGCCGTTGGATGGATTTAATCCAACGGCCCTTGATGAAGGATGATGAAACGTTGTCGTTTGGTTTGTTTGAATTGGACCGGACATGGGGTTGTTTGGACTGGGCTGTGGGGTTTATTTTGTTTGGGCCTGGATTTAGGTCCAGGTCCGATTTTTACTTTTACAATTTATTTTTTTATTTTCTAAGTTTATTCTTAATTATTAAAATCTTAATTAAAATTATAAAAACAAAAATTATCATTACAAAAATACTGATTACTTTTAACAACTATTAACACATAGACAAAACATTAATCACACAGTGAAACATTTAAAATAGAACCAATGCATATTTTTGTGATTTTATTTTTAAATCAATTATTAAATGCATAATTAAATCCTAGATATGCATGAAACATATATTTTTATTTTAATTTTGTTTAATTATAAAAAAAATATTTACGGACAACACAAATAATTAACAAACACCACACAAATTCTAAAAATTGCACACTAACAGAGATTTGTTTTTATTTATTTTTGATTTATTTTGGAGTTGTTTTCGTGAAGCAAAAATCACGTGCTCACAAAATTCACATACACCCAACCCTAAAATCATTTCCCCCTAACCTGCCGCCTCTGAAATCCTCTCCTCTCTCAGACTCTCTTGAACATTCCCTAACGCTAGCCCCTCTCACCGTCTTCAAACCTTGAAACCACCGAATCCATGGCCTCTCAGGCCATGGGAGTCTTAAACTCACCTCCCTTTGCTCTTATACTTGAAGATTCGAGGTCTGACCTCGAAGGTTTTCGCTCAGATCTCCACCGATTCAAGGTTCTACGGCAATCTATGGCCTTGCTCCGACGTACAATGGTGTTCCGAGCCTGGTTCTGACTTCTCCGACTCAGATCGGACCTTTTCCCAAGCCTTTCTCATTTCTATGGCTCTTCCGAAACCCTAAATCTTCGAGGGTTTCTCCGATCTTTTTAGATCTGTTATATATCTATGCTCTACTTGAGTTTTCAAACGATTTCCCCAACTTTTCTTTCAAAAATTACTTTCAAAATCGCTTCTTTCTGATTTAGGGTTTTCTGAAAATGCTTAAAGCGTTTCTTTGACTTTTTCTTTTCCTTTTCCTTTGTGTATGTGTGTCTCTACTGCGTTCTTATGTTCTTCTTTTACCACGCATGTTCTTCTACTATGTTTCTACACTATGTGCCTGTATGCTTTTCACTATGCTCTGCTATTTTCTTCCACTACGATCTGATATGCTTCGCCTATTGCTTCCTTCTACCACGTTCTTAAGTGTTCTTACTATTTTACCTTGTTTAAGTTTTTCTAAAAAACCTGCTTAAGCATATTTTGCTTCTACTGTTTCTTCTACTATCAGTTGTTCTTTCATTATACCTCAAATTAATCTCTTCACTCTATTGCTTGGACCTTTTTTACTTGTTTACATGTTTTCTCATGAGTTTCTGAAAGAAACCTCTGAGTATGCTTCGACTACTTGCCTCCTCATCTCTGTATCTGATTCAAGGTGGAAACCCTAGAATTTTGGGGATTCCGCCGAGGTTTGATTATGTGAACTAGGGTTTTATTTTTTAGAACCCTTAACTCTTTCAGACTGATTTTTGAATCTCTAAACTGAGTTTGGACGCCTTTGTTTTCATACAATGTTGAACCTTTTTGCTAAACTCTTCTACACTGGATTCTTTCTACTGATTTTGCAAGGGCATGGCAAATTTCTTTCATGTTTAAACGTGTCTGTATGCTTTTTATATATGTTGATTCTTTCTTCAAAGAGGTTTTCAAACTAGTGATTGATTCAGAATCTCTTTTTAATAGGTCTAATCGATTGTTACTGATTTTCCTTAAGCTAAAACCTTTTCCACCTTTCTGACTTGGTTCATTCATACCAAATCTGTGATCTCTGATTTTCTAGCTATTAACTGATTCCTTTGCCTTATTTGCACAAACCGTGTACTGTCAAGACCCTGTCCTTAAATAACCTTTATGTATTTGCCTCTAATATACTACTTTGCACAAAATATTTGACTACTTTCTTTCCTTAATTAATTTTACCCGTTTGAATCTGAATCCTTAATTAAGGGAAACCTTGTGTAATTGATTGACAATCAGTCTTCAAACTATTTCTTACCTTATTTCTGCTTGCTTTCTACACTATAAAAGGCACGACCCCTTTTCACCACTACAGACTTCAGACTTCACAAGCTCACAACCTCTTCTGAATTCATACTTAGAGTGTTCTTGCTTCTTGTCTGCACTTTGGCTTTTACAAGACTACTGCTTTCTTCTTTACTTGTCCCTTTAATACTGGTATATCCTAACTTAATTTTCACCATCACCCCAATGTGTTTACTTACAGTCTTTGTATCCATGTCTACTTTATTATTTTTTGTAAAGTTTAACATCTAACTTAATATGCCTATGTGCTACTGCTTGCCTCTTTCTGTGAACACTTGCTCCCTGTCCCATTACCCCTATGTGTTTATAAGTCGAGACTTAGGGCATGGCAACAAGGATTGTTGTCTATGAACTGAGTTTTGAACCTTGAGGTCTTAACCTCTAAGTAGGCTGGAGGGTGTGCCAGTATGTCTCATTGCTGGGTATGCCCCTTTGCCTGCTCTTCCTGCCAATTCCCCACTCCCCTATACCCCTATGTGCACTTGTTTTAAGTTACTTCCTTCTCATTTCCCCCTCTTAGAACTCTGCACTTGCACTCACTCTTAGCTTCTAAGTTCTGCCCCCCTCTTGTGAGCCTTGAGTTCCCTCTAAACTTGGACACTTGAGGGATGACCCTTCCATACTGCACTATGACTTAATCCCATAATGTATTTGGATGTGAGCACTGCCAAGAGTCCATATGAGGCTCTTAGGATGCGCTATGCCGGGGCGGGGGGACGAAAAAAAAATGGCTCCGAAGAAAAAAATTGGGGTTCCCAATGCACTTGGGTTGAACAAAAATGGCTCAATATTTCACTATTCAGGAGTAAGGTAAAGCAAATGCGATCTAAGCAAGACGCCCTGGAATTCCATTCTGTAGAAGGACCTCGTTTCAAAAAAATACGCCGCCTGGGGGCTTTACCAGGACTAACTAATAAAAAGCCCTCTGACATATCCAAATGAGAGAAAGGCTTTGGGTCTTGATCTTGGGAGTTGGTTTAGTTCATACTTCAGACAGGAAGTCTGAATCAGGCTCTCCTTGGTTGTAATTTTCAATTTTCTGATGTATTTTTTCTATTTTATTTTTGGATTGTAATAACTTTGTAATAAACTTTTGGGGTGATTAGTGAAAAGGGAGGGGTAACCATGCATGCAAGGGGTAGACGTCCTGCTCATAAGGTTTTCTGTACTTCTGCATTCATACAGATACCCTGCCTATAGTTTCTGCACTTCTGCATTCATATAGATATTCTGGTCATAGAATTTTCTGATTTCTGCATTCACATAGATAACTTGCCTATAGGCTTATTAATTTTTGCATTCACATAGATTACTTGTCTATAGGAATTTCTGCATTTTTGCATTCATGAAGATAACCTATCTTTATGAATTTCTGCATTCATGTAGATAACTTGACTATAAGAATCTCTGCATTCGTATATAGATACCATGTCTATAGGATGCACATGCATGTAGATAATATGCCTATAAGTCCTTTCTGATTCTTGTATACTCGCCTCTCATTAGGCAAACATGTTATAGGTTTTAACAACCAGTGAAATCAGATATCGCATTCGTAATAAAATGCAGCACCTAGATAACATGTTTTAAGTTAACAAACACATAGAAAACATGCCTATAGGGGTTCTAATCAAATCTGAATCACTTCACTCGCTTGTAAGTTTAAACTATCAGTAGTAACACATTATCGAATGTAGAACTTGTATTATTCTGTTAAAACTGGTAACCTATCTATAATCAGTTTACCTCTTCATTTCTGAAATCAGTAGATAGCATGCCTATAGGTCTTCGTCTAACACTTAGGCAAGCCATAAGTAAACTTGTCAGATCTTTACAACCAGCAGACAGGCCTGATTCAGATTTCTTATATGAAATATGTAATAAATCAGTCTGCCTCAACCTTTTAAGTTTTAATCAGACCTTAAGCAGTATGTGCAAGACATGCTAAACTATGTGCTTTTCTTTGGTTTTAAGGAGGTCTGTTGAGCCTTATTTGTTTATGTGCTTTCTCCCCAAACTTGCTACATGTGTTTTTTGTTTGTCGCCTTAGAATTTTGCCTTTGAAACCACAAATAAGCCAACTTTTCTGCCCTTTTATGATTAGTAGTCCCAAGTACCTCCGAGGCTGATAGGATTGGGGCGGGTAATAGCATGCAATAAGTAAACGAGACTATTTCGCAATTTAATACCTTAATGGGGTGGGAAAGGGTAGATATGGATATGATGACCACGCAATAACATCTCGTGTAGCCCCTCATTGAGGAGTGATTACCAGATGTTGTGTGAGGTGATCCATATTATTTGTAAACCTAGGACCCCCTTTCCTTTACTTGTTTATTTCATTGTTTACTTTCAAATTTCAAACTATTTTCTCAAAATTCAGCTTTTCTTTTGTTTTCTTTTAATTTTACCTATTTGTAACCCTTATGTGCAAATCCCCTCTTATTTGAACTCTTACTCGCCTTCATGTTATTTGTACTTAAAGTCACAACCATAGCCTGGCCGGGAACCACACTAGTGGATCCTGAGGGGTGCCTAACACTTTACCCTAGGAATAATTTTAAGCCCTTACCCAATCTCTGGTTTCCTAAATCAAATTCTTCTTAGTGTCCTAATGCACTCAAATCATTAGGTTGCGACTCTTCAATCCAAACCCAATTCCCGAAAGGGAACGAGTTGTCCTCCCAAATGTCATGAACCCGCTTCCGCAAGGAAAAAGGGGGCGCGACAGCATGGCGACTTTGCTGGGGATATCTTTTAGGCTTCTACCATTTCAAGCTATTACTGTGACTTTATATTTCTTATGTGCCTTATTTGTTTAATACCTTTAAGCATTTAATTCCCTCTTCTACTGCAAAAAAATAACTTGTCTCTTGTTTCTTTCCCTTGTTTCTTTCATTGCTTTCCTTTACTGCACTCCTTTATTACTGTTTTAAATTATTGTAATTATTACTTTATGAACGTGTAAATACGTGACAACTTGTTTTAATTATTGCATAAGCATGTTTTCAACATCATATTCCACTCGTGCCAAACAAATACCATAGCAACACTTATAATGAGTGGTTGTGCTCTTCCGATATTATCACCCTTTAAATCCGACAAAGGCGTATTTGCGGTAAAACCAATCGATCAACGGTATAGTTGACGGTTCCGTGCCTTTCCCTCTTGAGTTGTCCGCTCAAGGGTACTAGTCTAAAACCCCATAGAAACCTTACTTTGTTTATGCATCATGGTCAAACCTAAACGAGTCAGTTACATTGTCCGCATAATGACTTTTTAAGATAGACTTATCTAAAGTCCACTGGGTTTCCCAAAAAGCCAAATGGACACTATCACGTTTTGTACATTTATTTGGAGAACTAAATGCTTTTATGCTAATTGTTGATATTAAATAGTCGAGTCCGGTACAAGTATGGTCTTAACCCTTTTTTTTTGCAGAAAATGAGGCACGAGGTCCCCAGTTTCGTTATGATTAGAACACCCCCACTCTTGCTAGACTGGTGGAGGAGTCTTCCATCAATTGACCAAATTAATGAGTGGAAAGAAAGGGCCGCCAAAGCTAGCAAAAAGTTGGAATATCTGGAATACAGTCTGCTGAAATTGGAAGGAAAAGTGAGGAAGAGAGTCACTGACTGCCAGAACACTGAGGGAAACGAAGGAGAACACCTGGAAAAGGCATTTTTAATGGTGAACCTACGCGAATTGGAAGATCTGATCAACAAGAGCATTCAACCTGAGGAAGGTCCTTCTGGGACCAAATAGATAGGAATTTGGTTTTATTTCTTGTTATTTAGTGTCGATTTGGGATTCGTCTACTTTTTATCAATAAAATTCTGCATTTAGCATTCTAAGTTCTCCAAATCAATTTGTCGCTAGGCCTACCTCGGGCACAACGAGGCTCCAAAATTTGGACGCGATATACATTCTTGCACTATGTGTTTAAATATCGCAACACTTTCTTATAATCCCCACTGATTGTTACCTTTTTGTTTTTACTTTTTGTTTATTTACTCCCCTCCCCAAAGGTTAGTTCGTGCACTCTAGCATCATCATCATTGTGAGCACGTGATTTTTTCCCTATATGAATTACTCCTACAAATTCAAAATAAAATAATTTTTCCACTGTTTGCAATTTTGTGGATTTTTGTGGCATTTTCTGTTAATTGTTTGCATTTGTCTGTGCATGTTTACTCTATTTAATTAATGAAAATATAAAAATATGTTGCATTTGAATCTAGGATTTAACTGTGCACTCTTGAATTAAGTAGTAAATTAGTTATTTTATATGAATTGGAAAATCACAAAATAGTTATTTTTTCACTTTTAATTTTAATTTTTGAACTTTGGTGGGTTTTCCTTTAATTTGGTTTTAACTAATTGTGGTAATTATTAGAGTTAATTAATTCAATGTGGTAGGGTTAATTTAATTTAGGATTTAGTTTGGGTTTTATTTTATTTATTTTATTTGAAATTTTTAATTAAAAGAGTTTGAAAATAAAAGAATTAATTTGGAAAGAATGAAAAGAAAAAAGGAAGAAATTAGTTTTGGGCCAAATCCATGCAAATTCCATAAGCCCAAATCTTCTGCCCTGAGACCCGTCCAAAATACCCTTTACTCAGCCTAAACCCGCGTCCAACTCGGTCCGGTTTCCCCCCAAACCAAACAACGTCGTTTCGTTAAAGTTTTGATCTGAGCCGTTGATCGTGCCTAGATCCAACGGACCAGAACTGGCCCTTCCCCCCGTATAAAAATATTCGAACATTCAGAACCTCCCCTCGCTCGTCGTCACCAACACCCTCAAAGACCCCAATGTAACCCCACCGTGCACCGCCGCCGGAAATCGCCCTACGGCGGTGGTAGGTCTCCGATGGCCACCAAATTTACACCCTAGCTCCCTGTCCTTCTCCTCATTCCAAATCCATACCCTTTTTTCCTCGAATCACACCTGGATTTCTCGAATCTGGCTCAGAAGCTCCAAACCCTAATCCGCCGCCCTATTTTTCCACCGCCTCAACCGGCGGCGCCACCTCCAACCACTCCCAAAATAATTCCCCATGACCTCCACGAACCCCTCCTCCCAAATCCAGTACTCGTTTCCCTCGAATCTTGATTTGAAGTGTGAAATCCTAAAAATCCAAAATCAGATTCTTTGCATGCAAGGGATATTTCCCCGATTTTCCTGAGTGTTCAAGGCTGATTTATCATGAAACAATGATGGTCGCTGGTTCTTGACAAAGTACAAGCTATTAACATTATTTTGGGATAAATTGGAAATCCAGTGTTGGTGTCGAGTTTAGTCGGTAAGCTTCTTTATTTTTTCTATCCATTTCTATCACTTCACCGTCTTCCTCTTCTTTTCTTCTCCTTTTTCTTTAGTTAATTTTATTCTGACTAAAAGTTGATAAAAGTTTTAAACCTAGGTTTTCATTTTGGTGTTCGTATTTATTCTCTGTGTTCTCCAATTTTCTTTTCAAATTTGTCGTCAGTTTTGTTTGATTTGTGTATGTTGCCTGTTTAGATTTATTTAGGTCACAATTTCTGATTCTTCTAATTGTATGATTAGTTGTGGTTGATTAGGTAATATAGTTTAATTGTAGTTCATTAGTTAGCCTAAAAAGAGAAATCAGTCATTTAGCTAGAATTTTAGTTTTAAAATCTCCCAAGTGATTATTGATTCATTAAAAGGAGCTTCTGATTTTGTTTGGGCCTTGAGGCCATTCACGACCCCACTGCAAAAGCCTTTTATGTTTTGGGTCAAGATTGACCCATATCTGCTTTGGGTTCAGGGGTAAAAACAGGGCAATTAAGGGTTAGTTTGGGTAAAAGACATAGGGAATCTAGGTGTAACTGACTAGGGAAACTTCTAGGAAAGCGGGGTGGGGGCTTATATGAAATCTGATATTTTAAACTAAGGGCTTTTGAGCAAAAACAAAAATATGAAAAGGGTCTAGGTGTAAATCAGATCCTCCTTTAGCGGCCCTAGTGCCTTGCCTATAAAGGCATCTTTTCTTGCCTTTGAAAGCACAGATTTTTCTGAGGGCTGAACTCCAAAAAATATAGAAAAGAAACTGCAAAAAACAATCTACTGTTTCATAGGAGATTAGAAGAGATAGAGATTACAGAAAATAAAAAGCAGCTGAAAATGTCATAGAAATTGATTGTTCCATTGATTTTTGTTCTGTTCTGATTCTTGAGGCTCATTTTTCTGAAGCCATTCTTGATTCACATGAGGCTAGGGAAGGTTTAATTTGATATCTGAAAGTTGGTTGAACCGAGTCTGGTTCGGGAATTTTGTTCTAAGCTAAATCTGGGGTTCAAAATTGGGTTTGATTACTGTTTGATATCTCTTTCTTACTGATTCTGGGCTGACCTACTGCTGTTGTTATTGACTCCTTATTTCCCTTGTTTCCCTCTTGATTTTTAGGTATTCACAAACACTATGGAAACCATTTGAATGTAGTCTGAAGCTTGAATCTGAGATATGCACAAATTGGATGATGATTTCTATTGAACTCTCATTTCTGTCTCTTTTAATTTCATGCATGATGCGTATTATTTATTCCAGGGATAGCTTAGTCGAGTCTGTTTTTGGTTGAATGAAGTATAACTGTGTTTGTAACTATCTTAGTGTCGAGAATACTTGCTAAACTCTCTGTTCTAGAATTAGTTTTGGTTTGAAACATGGAACGAGTTATGGCTTAATCACGCGGATTTTGTGGGTTTGAGTTGGGGTATATGTATAAAGGGACTTTCAAGGACATTCCTAGTAGGCATTTGCATATACAGTATTCAATATTACTATTCTGAATTTTAGTTGTTTGTTTGACAACGTCCTTTTAGGAGTCTGGGTTAGTGATCTACCTGCTAATGTCCTTTATGTGCAAAAGTAATGTGATTAGCGGTTTTTGTATGACGTTGAAACTGTAAATTCTGCTATCTTCCATTAGTTATTAGAATTAGAACTCATAATCAATTTCAAGGGTGAATCATTATTGGATGTCACGTAGTGGGCTATTGACAAGTTAAAGACAGAACCTAAAGCTACTTGCATATGTATTGGTCTCGTTATTATCCGGTTGAATCCTTTACGAATTCCAGCTTGCTCATGCATTGAAAGGCGTCAATGTAGAGCTTAAGGCTCAGTAGCTGTAGGGCTTCGAACTTGGGCTCAATTATGAGGCCCAATTCTGAAAATTCCCTTGAACGAGATCTGGGCCGTTGCTGTTGTGAGACTATCAGTCCCCTTGTATTAGCTCAGGCCCTTTTGTGTAATGGATTAGTTTTCCCTCGTATAAACCATCTTAGTTAGCTTAAATGGAACCTTTAGCTACATTTAGTGTTAATTAATTAGACATTTAAATAGTTGAGGCGAGCTATATCCAATAACATAAATAATTTATGGCCCTAAAGCATTTAGCTTGAACCTTTTTTAATTGAGGTGCACCGTGCCAAACAAAAATCACAATTGCATGGCCTTCGTGTTAATTTATATATAAAAGTTGACAAATGTACGGAGTTTGCTTACGTGCAGTTTATATACTATCCTAATTATGGTCAGGTTCACATGACATGGTTACGATTTTCTAAAAATAAAATCGGAGTATGCGTCCGCGCAACTTCAACCAAATTTTTCTTAAATAAATAAACAAGCGTTATTAGTTGTGGACACGTTCGCGTGACATGATTTCTGACACGCCAAAAGAAAGGAGCATACGTACGCGTAACTCAGTTCTTTAATTACGAATAGATCAAGTGATTAGAAGCGGTTAAAAAGAGGTAAGTGCACATAGGTTCTAAAACGAGTAATTAGACAATTTAATAAGCCAAGTACGATCAAAGCGACCATGCTAGAACCACGGAACTCCGGAATGCCTGACACCTTCTCCCGGGTTAATAGAATTCCTTACTCGGATTTCTGGTTCATGGACTGTAGTACCGAGTCAATCTTTTCCTCGATTCGGGATTTAAACCGGTGACTTGGGACACTATAAATTATCCCAAGTGGCGACTCTGAATCTTTAAACAAATCCCATTTCGATTGTCCTTTAATTGGAAAAACTCCCTTATATTTATACCCTTTACGAGGATGTAAGTAAAAAGGAGGTATGACAGCTCTGGCGACTCTGCTGGGGATCGAACCCAGAATCTCTAGTTCAGGGTTCAAGAATTCGAGCTTGTTTCAAGATTTTTTTACTTAGCTTATTTTATCGTTGATATTACTGTATTCTGTGAACCTTTTGTGCTAAATGCTATTTGTTTACCGGTTTAATATTGTTGAATTGTATATAATTGTCTTCTTACGCCACCCCTCTGAGTCTTCTGGAAATGGTGCATACGTTCGCGTAGCCCGCTTTTCTGTAGAAATTATACCAAATAGAGCGAGGCTGGGAAAGTGACAAGGCCGGGCAGACTTCAGTGCTCCCGGTACGTCACCCCCTCCTCGGCCCCAGTTGTTTGCTCGGGTAACCCAAGTCTAGAACAAAACCCCAGTATTCAAACCTAGAAAAACACAGCCTCATGCCGGATCCCTAGTAGAAACGTTTGTTTGCATCATGTGCATTTGACTTAGGGGACTCAACACAGGGGTTGGGTCCGTCTAGGATAGGTATGCCCGAAATAACAGACCATCCTGATGCATTCTATGTGCTATGTGAACATTTGTTTGTTTTGGCTTGCATGCTGACCGACTAAGGAAAATAAAGCAAAAAAGAAAAACCAAGAGTGATGTAGGGAAGGAAATAAAGCCCGGTTCTAAAGAAAACCCCGGTATTTGAAAAACATCCCGAAGCTCTGCCAAAAGTTTTTTAGAAAAAAGTTATTTCAAAAGAGTCAAACACTGTGTCAAAACTGACCGAACTATGCAGGTATGATTCTCACCAGATGTGGGATATGTAGGCAACCTACATAAGGTTCGGCCTTATTTTTGAAAAAAGGAGAAAAAGAGAGTCAGTGGTCAAGTGAATACATTCTGGATTTTGGTCAAATAAGTCGATCCAGCTTCAGCAATGTCTTAAACCGTTCTTGCCAAGATAGCCTTAGAGTATTTTTCAGTTGTCGAAAGGCTATTTTTGTAAAAGAATGGGCAAGTTTGTGAAGGGTCGTAAAATAATCCCCCCCGGCCTCAAAATTCATGTGAAATTGGGAAGGGGCCGCATTTGCAAAAACAGTCACTTGGCTAAAATTAGCATATAGGGGAAGAAATCATGGGCCTTTGATTTGTTCTTTTCTTTTCTCTCTCTTTTTCTTTTCTTCTTCAAAAAACCTGTTTACAAAGGGGTCAACTCGAGTCAACCCTAACCTTAACCTTCCACAGGAACAGAATGAATACCATCCAGGATCTGCCAGAAGTGGTCAGGGAACATGCTCAGTTGCACTTGCATATGTGGTGGAATGATCTAGATGAAGATGGTCAGAAATGGGTGAAAAAGCAATTGGGTGCTCTTATAAACATTTTTGAGATCAAACCACGGGAAGATCTGATCAAGACTTTGGTAACTTTCTGGGATCCTGTCCACAATGTCTTTCATTTCTCGGATTTTGAGATCACCCCTACTTTGGAGGAGATAGCCGGGTACATTGAATTCGGACGGGATTTGAGGAAGCAACAACTTATATTTCCAAGGGCTCCATCAATGCACAAGTTCTTTGACCTCCTGAATATCAGTAAACAGACAAATAAAGAACATTTGAGCAATGGGTGTTGTGCTTTCCATTTCTTATACTTCAGGTTCGGGCACTCTGCTGGTTTTGAAATGCATGAAAAGGGTTTGAGCAACAAACAAGATAAGGGCCTTTGGAAAATTCATCGCCGGTTCGCATTTATTGTGGAATTCTTGGGGATCATGGTTTTTACAAATGAGAAAGGGACGGTGGATATTCGTATGGCTAGAATCGCACAAATCCTCACTACTGAGGAAGATCATACACTTGCCCCGTTGGTGTTGGCAGATATTTATCGAGCATTGACTTTATGCAAAGGAGGGGCTCAATATTTTGAATGTTGTAGCATCCTTCTGCAAATGTGGTTGATCGAGCACCTTCGCCATCATCCCAAATTCATGAGTTATGGTTTGAGCCCGAATAACTTCATCACTAGTTACGAGGAGAGGGTTAAAGATTACAATGCACTAGAAGGGTTTGAAGCATGGGTCTCTCACTTGAAATTTCTTAACGCAGGTCAGGTCGAGTGGACTATAGGATGGCTCCCGAGGACAGAATCCATCCATATGACTGCTACCAAAGGCTATCTGAGGTTAATGGGCATAAGGAGTATTCAACCATATGCACCGTAGAGGGTCTTGAGGCAATTTGGAAGGTATCAGATTGTGCCTGAAGATGAAGATCTAAGCACCCAGGTGATAGAGTTACATCCAGAAGTAGCATTGCCCGAGGTTGTAGTCTAGCAGGATTGGAATAGCTGCCGGTATCTAAAAAATGGCACCCAGGTACCAGACATCGCCAAGAGGGAAATAAATCCAAATTATGCTGCTTGGTTTGAGAAAATGTCTTATGTAAATAATAAGCCAGAGCCCGAGAGGCCCGCCAAAAGGCCTCATGTTAAAGCCTTTGATGATAAAATTCAGGAGAGGTTAGCCTGGGGGAAGAAGGAAAAGGAATATAAGGCCATCCTCCATTATCTACGAGAAGAGTTGAGAAATGTCACCTTCAACAATGATTTGCCGGCACAAGAGGCCGAAGGTGAAAGGAGAAGATTGGTGCGAGAAAATGAAGCCCTCGGAGCTCAGGTTCGACAGTTGAAAATTGAAGCCGAGAACCCAGGCCGAAGCAGGAAAGATGAAAGGCTCATTTATAACCTTACTCAAAAGGTACGTGACTATGAAGATGACCTGCAGAAAGCTGAGTCTGAACTAGCAAAAGCACAGGCAAGGTTGGCTAAAAGCACCTAAAGGCGTGCAACTTTCATTCAACAGATGAAATAAAGATATGAAAAAGGGGTCACAGGTTGGGAAAAGGCAATTGACAACCTCGAGGGTGAAATGGCTAAACAAGCCAAAAATTTTATGGCTGAAAGAGAACATTGTTACGCCTTAATGGCACAGCTTGAAAGAGATTTGCAACAACTCCAAGAGCAGAACCAGGTAGCCGAACAAACTTTGGAAGCCAGAATCAAACAAATTGGGCGTTTGTTGCAAGAGAAGGGCGTCATAAGAGAGCGAGTCAAAAGGGTCGCGATGAAGTGCAGTAGCTGTGAGGATATGACTAGATCTATGTTCTTCACTACTGTGATGATTTTTGTTCGCCGGGTAATGGAATATCTCTACCACCTCTAAGGGGATTTGGCGAGTCGGCCCACGGTGAGGCCGAATGATGCCCCACGGGTCCTGGGGGCAATTGAGGCATTGATGTATTCGTGATTTCTTGAGTCTGTTTTTTCTTTCCGTTAAAGTCTGCCAATCTGTCTTGGAGTCTGTATTTCTTTTATCAGAGTATGTGGGTTGTTTGTTTTTCGAGTCTGTATTTCGTCTTTCATCAGAGTCTATTAGTTTCTGTTTAAGTTTATTTCCGAGTCTTATTATGAAAATTTGAAAATTCCAAAAATATTTTATTATTTTTATCTCCAAGAACTACGCTTGGTCTGATTCATGCGGGGTCATGATATGTAGGAAATCTCCATAGGATTCGACTTTAACCAAATAAAAAAGAGAGATAGAGAAAATAAAAGGAAAAACAAGAGAGTAAAGAAAAGAAAAGAGCAGAAAAACAAGAAAGAAAAGAGAGAAAATAAGAAATCAAGAGAGAATAAAAACAAAGAGAGAACAGAGGCAAGAGTGAAAGGAAGGAAACGAAAAGGAAAGAAAAAGGGGGAAGTTTTCAATTAAAAGTAAGAAAAGGCCGGGATGACGCATGCAACCGATCAAATACATAATAGAGATGGTTAACTGTTTATGTGCATTCATGCCCAATGTGCGGTTACCAATCTGTTAAAGCCGAATCGCTAACAAGGTTGTTGTTTGATGTATTGAGTCTAGGCAGGTGGTTAGTTGATTGGCATTCTGGCAACCCACTCATACAACACCTGATCAAAAGACAGGCTGAATATGGCCAACCAAGAACCGGAGACAAGTATTGTTGACCCGTCAAAAGAGGTGGAAAAACTAGATGTTAATGCAATGAGGGAAGAGATGTATAAGTTAAAGCAGTATATGGCTGAAATGTACCAAGCCTGGGCCAAGGGGCATCCACCACCGGTTTATCCCGCCAACCCTGCTTATATCCCACCATCAGCCCAACCTCCGGAGCCTCCCACTGTGAACTCATCTCCAGCCTTTCCCCTCTACCAACAATGCCATGGTGCTACTTCCCATACTTCTCAAGCTCCACCACCCAAACAAGTCCCATACCCTCCCCCACCAACTACACCTATTTTTTTGGAACCTCCACCTGCTACATTACACTGATCTTCCAGTGAACCCCTGTTCCAAACTTAGAACAACCAGTACTATCCCCCTAGACCCACCTTCAAAGTTCCAGAACCATATTCTTGCACCCCTCATCTTGATCTCCCGGCAGAGACCGAGAAGCCACCCAAAAATCCCGAGCATGAACAGATGATCAGAAAGGTCAAACGCTTAGAACAATCATTCTGAGATATGAGGGGGTTGGGAGGTCAAGTAAGTGTGGCCTATAAAGATTTATGTCTGTTCCCAGATGTTCGGTTACCAGCGGGGTTCAAAATGCCCAAGTTTGATTTGTACGATAGGCATGGTGACCCAGTAGCACACTTAAGAGGATTTTGTAGCAAGATGAGAGGAGCAGGTGGAAGAGATGAATTGCTGATGGCATATTTCAGCCAAAGTCTGAGTGGATCGACCTTAGAATGGTATACCAGACAAGATCACAACAAGTGGTACACATGAGACGATTTGGCCCAAGCCTTTACCTTCCATTTTCAGTACAACCTCGAAATTATCCCGGACCATCTGTCGTTGACAAAGATTAAGAAAACGCCCGGTGAGAGCTTCAGGGAATATAGATTCCGTTGGAGAGAGCAATCATCGAGGGTTGACCCTCCGATGAAAGAAAGTGAGATGGTTGATTATTTCTTGCAGGCTTTGGAACCAACTTATTTTGGTCATTTGGTGTCAGCATTAGGTAAGTCCTTTAATGAAGTTGTAAAAATGGGAGGCATGGTTGAGGAAGGACTCAAGTCCAACAAGATCATGAGTTACTCAGCAATCAAAGCGACCGCCCAGGCCATTCAAAACGGTACTGGAGGTGTACTCGGGAAGAAAAAGAAAGAGGATGTTGCTACAATTGAGTCAGGAGCTTGGGTTGGATCTAGGAACATTCCATGTTACTACAACCCACCTCGACCCTACCACCAAACTTACCCCCACACTCCATATAGTCCACCACAACACTACTACCCACTGCCCGATCCCCATTTTTCCGTCCATCATGCACAAACCTATACCCAACCTCCCGCTCATATACAATGGCATGCGCCGGCTCCACAAAGTCCATACCTAGCTCTACAAAATGCCCATCCACCCCCGAGAGCCTACAGAAATCCCCCTGGGACAGGTTTCCGGCCAAATCAAGCCTTTAAGAATGAGAGGTTGCAGAAACAGAAGACCTTCACTCCTTTGGGAGAATCATATGCTAGTCTATTTCACCGACTGAGACAGTTGGGTATGTTGAATCCGATCGAGGCCAAACTACCGAATCCCCCTCCCAGAAATCTTGACTGCTCGGTAAGTTGTGAGTATTGCTCAGGGACCCCGGGTCACGATACAAAGAAATGCTGGAAGTTGAAAACAACTATTCAAGAGCTCATTGATACTAATCGGATTGAGGTCCAAGCCCCAGAGGCACCCAACATCAACTAGAACCCGTTGTCGGCCCATCATGAGACCAATATGATTGAGATAGTGCATAAGGGAGGGGAGCCTAAGAAGCCTTCACAAACCGTCATGATTATTCGAGCTAGTAAAGCCAAGCCATTTGAAAAGTAAACAATTGAGAAGTCTGTGATCAAGTTGAACGGGGAAAATAATGAACCATCTGTGGAGGTCAAGAAGGGGTCCTCAAGTAGCGTTGCAGGAAAACACGAAAGAGCAAAAGTGGTAGTGCCAGGAGTGACAAACAAGCCTGTGGTAATTGTGAAGGGCTCCTGCACAGATCCTGTCATTATCAAACCGGTAACTCAATCACCCATAGTCAACAACAAGGCAGTCCCATGGAATTATGAACGAGTGACAGTGACTTACAAGGGGAAAGAGGTTAAAGAAGAAGTGTGCGAGACTCATGGTTTGACTCGATCGGGGAGATGCTTTGCCCCCAAAGAGTTGAGAAAAGCTAAGACCTCAAAAGATAATCCAGTGTTCGTAAAGAAAGCGGTGACTGAGGAAGAAGCAGAAGAATTTCTGAGAAAGATGAAAGTACGGGACTATTCCATTGTGGAGCAGTTAAGGAAAACACCGGCTCAGATCTCGCTCTTGTCATTATTGATCCATTCATACGAGCACCGTCGGGCATTGATGAAGATAATGAATGAAGCCCACGTTCCTGACAAAATCTCAGTAAACCACTTGGAAAAGATAGTTAACAAGATATTTGAGGTAAACATAGTCACTTTTTTTGATGATGAGTTGCCCATGAAGGGTACCGAGAACAATAGGGCCCTCTATCTGACGGTGAAATGTGAAGATTCCGTGGTTACTCGGGTACTTGTTGACAATGGTTCCAGTGCAAATATTTGCCCTCTTTCCACTCTGAACAAGTTAAAGGTGGATGATGAAAGAATTTACAAGAATAGTATCTGCGTTCGGGGATTCAACGGGGGAGGAAAAGATTTAGTCGGGGACATAGTGCTCGAGCTTACAATTGGGCCAGTTGAATTTACTATGGAATTCCAGGTGCTCGATGTGGCTGTTTCTTACAATCTGTTGTTAGGTCGACCCTGGATTCATTTTGCCAAAGCGGTCCCGTCTACTTTGCACCAAATGGTTAAGTTTGAATGGGATAGACAGGAAATTGTTGTGCATGGCAAAGACAATTTGTGTGTTCCCAGTGATGCTATTATTCCATTCATAGAGTTTGAAGACGATAAGGGGCCGTGGGTTTATCAGGCTTTTGACACGGTAGCGGTAGAGAAAGTTCCTGAAGGGAAGTGCATGCCGACTCCAAGGGTAGCTGCCGCATCAGTCTTGGTAGCCGTTGAAATATTGAAAAATGGTTTTGTACCGGGCAAAGGTTTGGGCGCATCTCTGCAAGGTATCGTACAACCGATTTCTCTTCCTAAAAACTTGGATACATTTGGTCTGGGGTTCAAGCCCACAGTCGCAGACGTGAGAAGAGATAGAAAAATAAAACAGAAAGCATGGGCCCTTCCATAGCCAGTCCCGCATCTCTCTCGATCATTTGTCAGGCCTTGTACCAGAAAGCGCCCAGTGACGGCGGTTCCTATTTCGGTGGTTGATGTGAATGAAGATTTGATGGAAAGATTCGAGAGGATATTCGTTGATGTGAATGTGTTGGAAGCTGGAGAGGGTTCTAGCAAGGCGGATGTGCAATTTGTTGGGCCCGGTGCAAAGATTAACAATTGGGAAGCTACTCCTTTCCCCACCAGGAAGGAGTTTTGGTAGTTTGCTTTGTTTTTCTTTCAATTTGTCTGGATTATTCCAGGGTTGTAATTCAGATTCTATGTTCCGTCCGTTTGGATGTATAAACCCCATTGTCTTTAATTTCAATGAAATGCAATTTTTCTTTTCCTTTCTTACTGATAGTTTTATTTTTGTTTTCCTTTTTTCCTTGTACAGTTGTTTTTATGCTGGCCTCAATGATATGACATGCATGCGAAATCTCTGGCCCAGTCTTAAAAGCCAATCTAATACTGAATTAGTAATTCAAGAGATAGAGTGTGATGTTGAATCGGAATATGACGAGGATGAAGCCTTTGAAGAGATTAGTAAATAATTAAGCCATTTTGAAGAAAAACCCAAGCCTAACCTGAGTGATACAGAAGCAATCAATTTAAGGGACCAAGACAATGTCCGGGAAACTAAAATAAGTGTCCATCTTGAACCACAACTCAGAGAGGAGATAATTAAAATACTATTCGAGTATAAAGATGTTTTTGCATGGTCCTATGATGACATGCCAGGTCTAAGCACTGGTTTGGTGGTTCACAAATTGCCCACTGATTCGGCATTCCCCTTGTCAAGCAGAAGCTAGGGAAATTTAAAACTGATATGAGTGTGAAAATCAAGGAAGAGTTCACCAAACAGTTCGAGGCCAAGGTCATTCGGGTCACTCGGTATCCCACTTGGTTAGTTAATGTAGTGCCTGTGCCGAAGAAGGATGACAAGACCAGGGTGTGTGTTGATTATCGAGACCTCAACAAGGCGAGTCCCAAGGATAACTTCCCACTACCAAACATCCATATATTGATCGATAATTGTGCCAAATATGAGATTGTTTCTTTTGGAGATTGTTATGCGAGCTACCACCAGATCTTAATGGATGAAGAAGACGCAGAAAAGACAACATTCATCACGCCCTGGGGAACGTACTGTTATCGGGTCATGCCGTTTGGTTTAGAAAATGACGGGGCAACCTACGTGAGGGCAATGACGACCATATTCCACGACATGATACACAAGGAGATCAAGGTTTATGTGGATGATGTGATTGTAAAGTCTAGAAAGCAGTCTGACAATGTTAGAGATTTGAGAAAGTTCTTCCAAAGGCTTCGCAGGTACAATCTCAAGCTCAACCCTGCAAAATGCACATTTGGTGTTCCGTCAGGAAAATTGTTGGGATTCATAGTCAGCCGACGAGGTATTGAATTAGACCCGTCAAAAATCAAAGCCATCCAAGAATTGCCACATCCAAAGAACAATATTGAGGTGATGAGTCTGTTGGGAAGATTGAATTACATCAGCCGGTTTATTGCTCAGCTCAAGACAACGTGTGAGCCTATCTTCAAATTGTTAAAGAAAGATGGTGCAGTCAAGTGGACAGATGAATGTCAGGGAGCCTTTGATAAGATAAAAGGGTACTTGTCAAACCCACCTATGTTGGTCCCGCCAGAACCAGAGAGACCTTTGATTCTTTATTTGATAGTCTTGGAAAATTCATTTGGATGTGTGTTGGGACAGCATGACATCACTGGCAGGAAGGAGCAGGCCATATATTTTCTCAGCAAGAAGTTCACATCTTACAAGGTTAAGTACACTCATCTTGAGAGGATGTGTTGCGCCCTAACTTGGGTGGCCCAGAAGCTAAAACATTATTTATCCTCTTATACTACTTACCTCATCTCTCGCTTGGATCTATTGAAGTATATCTTCCAGAAGCCTATGCCCACAGGAAGGCTTGCAAAGTTCCAGATCTTGCTCATAGAATTTGACATTGTCTACGTGACTCGGACAACGATGAAAGCACAAGCATTGACCGACCACTTGGCTGAGAATCCTGTGGATGAAGAATACGAACCTTTGAAGACTTACTTCCTTGATGAAGAGGTAATGCACATTGATGAGTTGGAACAGATTGAAAGGCCAGGATGGAAACTTTTCTTTGATGGGGCTGCTAACATGAAAGGCATTGGAATATGAGCGGTACTTTTTTCTGAAACAGGGCATCATTACCCTATTACGGCTCAGCTTCGGTTCTACTGTACTAACAACATGGCGGAATACGAGGCATACATTTTGGGTTTGAGGATGGTTGTGGATATGGGTGTCCAGGAGATCTTGGTCTTGGGTGACTCGGACCTTCTGGTACATCAGATTAAAGGAGAATGGGAAACACGGAATTTAAAACTCATACCATACCGGCAATGCTTACATGATCTTTGTCAACAGTTTCAATCAATAGAGTTTAGGCATATTCCAAGGATCCACAATGAGGTCGCCGATGCGTTGGCTACTGTGGCATCAATGTTACATCATCCAGATAAGGCTTATGTAGACACATTGCAATTTTAGGTCCATGATCAGCATGCTTATTGTAACATGGTGGAGGAAGAGCTCGATGGGGAGCCTTGGTTTCACGACATCAAGGAATACATCCGAAAGGGAGTATATCCGGTACAAGCCACAGGTGATCAAAAGAGAACGATTCGTCGCTTGGCAAGTGGAGTTTTCTTCAGTGGAGGAGTTTTGTACAAAAGAAATCCAGATCTTGGGTTATTAAGATGTGTAGATGCCAAACAGGCCACGCCTGTCATGACTAAAGTACATTATGGGGTTTGTGGACCGCACATGAGTGGGTATGTGCTGACAAAGAAGATTCTCCGGGCAGGTTATTATTGTCTCACTATGGAGCGAGATTGTATCAGTTTCGTGCAAAAATGTCAGTGCCAAGTGCACGGAGATTTGATTTATTCTCCACCATCTGAATTACATACAATGTCTGCACCATGGCCTTTTGTTACTTGGGGAATGGATGTCATTGGACCAATCGAGCCAGCAACATCCAACGGACACAACTTTATTCTGGTGGCCACCGATTATTTCACCAAGTGGGTAGAGGCTAAAACATTCAAGTCTGTAACCAAGAAGGCGGTGGTTGATTTTGTGCATTCAAATATCATTTTTCGGTTCGGGATACCGAAGGTGATCATTACAGACAATGGGGCTAATCTCAATAGTCATCTGGTGAAAGAGGTATGTCAGCAGTTCAAGATTACACATCGCAATTCTACCCCATACCACCCTAAGGCGAACAAAGCAGTTGAGGCGGCTAAAAAGAATATAAAGAAGATACTTCGAAAAATGGTGGAAGGTTCTAGGCAGTGGCATGAGAAGTTTCCATTTGCATTGCTCGGTTATCGCACTACTGTCCGTACTTCTGTAGGGGCGACTCCTTATTTGTTGGTATATGGCACTGAAGCAGTGATACCCGCAGAAGTGGAAATCCCATCCCTTCAAATTATCGCGGAGGCTGAGATCGATGATGAGGAGTGGGTAAAAACCCGCTTGGAACAATTAAGTTTGATCGATGAGAAGAGAATGGCAGCAGTGTGTCATGGCCAGTTGTATCAACAGAGAATGGCAAGAGCATACAACAAGAAGGTGCGTCCACAAAAGTTTAAAGTGGGGCAGTTAGTATTGAAATGCATTCTACCTCATCAAGTTGAAGCAAAAGGAAAATTCGCCCCAAATTGGCAGGGGCCGTTCGTCGTGACTAGAGTGTTGTCCAATGGTGCATTGTATTTGACAGATGTAGAAGGCAAATGTGTTGAAATGGCTATCAATTCTGATGCAGTCAAAAGATATTATGTATGAGTTCTTTCTTTGATTGTACTTGTTTGTATTTGGCATGTCTCGAATGTTGAAATGACAAAGGCATTTTGTTCTGCTATCTAAATACTTTATCCCTCGTTACCCTTTTGAGCCTCATTTATTTTCTTTCATACCCCTCATTCGGAATCAATAGCAAATATCGGAAACACAAACGTAAAGATAAGTAAAGAAAGGAGAGAAAAGAGAAAGGAAAAAGAAAAGAATGGAAAGAGAAAGAAAAGGAAAAAAGAAGAAGAGAAAAACAACAACAACAAAGGGAAAAACAAAAGAGGAGAAGAAGAGAAAGAAGAGGGAAGAAAAATCACAACAACAAAGTAATCTCTATGACATGAACTACGTTCGACCTGATTCCTTTTAAGGATACGTAGGCTGCCTCACGGTTGGGTCTCATCAAAATAAAAATCCAAAAGTCCCCAAACAAGAAACTGGGGCAGAAGTTGTGGTTGTTGTAAGAAATCTGATTCCGAAGGTTGTAAATTTGAACCCATTCGAATGGTTTTGAGCTTTTTATACCCTTTCTTGCTAATCCCATCCAAAAGCCACATTACGGGTCAAAGAAAGACTTTTCGATCAGTCTTCGAGAAATGCCAAGTCGAGCAGGTAGAGGTGATTCATATCAAGGGCAACACTTTGGTCCAAATAGGGAAAGAATAAAACATGAGAGAGTCTTATTGGTGAAAACCCTCATGGGGCACCATAAGGCGACGGGAGCTGAGAGGAATCAAAAATGAGAGAGTCTTATTGGTGAAAATCCTCACGGGCACCGTAAGGAGAAAGCGAGTTGAGAGATGAACGAATGAAAGAGGTCTGCTTGTGAAAACTTTTCAAGGCACCGCAGGATGAACAAGGTCAGGATTTGGGGTGAAGAAATCAGGTTATGAAAATTCTGAGGCAACAAAGTATGGCAATTGAAAGTTGATTGGTTGGGCGGATTGGGCCGATTAATCCAAATTGCATGTCATGATCATTGGTGCCAGCTGCTCTACTAAGATAAGTTTCTTCTCTTTTCCTTTTCAGATAGTCTCCCAGTTTTGGATTTTCTTATCTTTAACTCTAAAAGTCATTGCATTTCATTTCTTTCGGGTCTATTTCTCTAAGACTTTCCCCAATGTCAGTTATATTTAAGCAAATAAGAAGGAATTTCAAAGTTCACTACCAGCTTCAAGATTGCAAAGCACAGTGTGGCCAGAGCATACCAAAAATAGCTTGGTGTAGGGTGGGATAAAGTGTCGGCAAAAGTTCCATCGGCAGAATGATTTAGTATTTTCATAGGAGATGCAGAGTTTCAGTTAAACGGGTCAGAGGTGTGAAACAATGATTTGGGTATAGAATACTCGGGTCATTTAAAGTCATGGGGTTTGAAAGTCAGTCAGACAGTCAGACGGTTCAGGGCCAGTTTGGAGAAGACAGTCAAAACAAAACAATGCAGTGGAAGGATCTTCAGCACGAATGCCATCAACTAACCACCATTTTAAACTGACAAAATGTTCTTTGATTGAAACAGGGGCAGAAAATTCCAATTGTTTCGGAGAAACCTTCCGTAGAGAAAGGCAGTCTCCAAACAGGTTTGATTTTTGATTTTCAGGACCCTCCTGGAAAATGGGACCTAGTTAAATGTTCAAAATAGAATAATCTAGCATAAATTCATCCTAAAGGAATATAAGTTGGCTTAGAAGTTTGCATGTTCGAGATAGGATTCAATTAGGAGTTTTCAGGACCCTCATAAATAATGGGACTTAGCTTTAAGATTTCGATTAGATAATAACATTTAGCGTAAATTCTGTTGTAGGGTAGTATAATTCAGCCATAAAAGTTGTCGCTCTTAAGATAAAATTTGACCTTTGATTTTCAGGACCCTCCTGGATAATGGGAGTAGTTTAAAGACCCTCTTAGATAACAAGATTTAGCAAAAGTCACACCTTTAGAAGATATAACTTAGATTTAAAATTGTCATTTAATTAAGAGTTGTCAGGACCCCCTAGATAATGGGACCTAGCTTTCAAATTCTTAGTAATACTTGGTAATATGATTTAGTTTTGCACTCACATCTGTACCCAGCCACCAAACTGGGCCAGAAGATTTTCTTTGTTTTTCGTCTATTTTGTTGAAGTTAGGAGCCCGTCTGGAGAGCAGGGAATACATTCAAGTCAGCAATCAGGAGCCCGCCTGGAGAGCAGGGAATACATTTTAAATCAGCAGCCAGGAGCCCGCCTGGAGAGCAGAGAATACATTTCAAGTTGAAGTCAGGAGCCCGCCTGGAGAGCAGGGAATACATTTTAAAGTTAGCCGTCAGGACCCCGCCTGGAGAGCAGGGAATACATTTCAAGTTCAGCAATCAGGAGCCCACTTGGAGAGCAAGGAATACATTTCAAAGTCAGCAGTCAGGAGCCCGTCTGGAGAGCAGGGAATACATTTCAAAGTCAGCTGTCAGGAGACCGCCTGGAGAGTAGGGAATACATTTCAAGTTCAGCAATCAGGAGCCCACCTAGAGAGCAGGGAATACATTTCAAAGTCAGCAGTCAGGAGCCCTCCTGGAGAGCAGGGAATACATTTCAAAGTCAGCCGTCAGGAGCCCACCTGGAGAGCAGGGAATACATTTCAGCCCGCCTGGAAAACAAGGGAGTACAATTTAAGTTTTAGCTTTCAAATTTTTTGTTTTTTCTATTTTGAAAGTCAGGAGCCCGCCTGGAGAGTAGGGAGTACTTTCAAGTTAAAGTCAGGAGTCCGCCTGGAAAGCATGGAATACTTTCAAGTTTAGCAGTCAGGAGCCCGCCTGGAGAACAAGGGAGTACAATTCAAGTTTTGATTTTCAAAATTCTTATTGATATTCGGTAATGTGATTCGTTTTACACTTACACATGGGCCCACATACCCAAACTGGGGCAGGAAATTTTCTTTGTTTTTGTCTATTTTGCTGAAGTCAGGAGCCCGCCTGGATAGCATGAGAATACATTCACGTTTTGAAGTCAGGAGCCCACCTGGATAGCATGGGAATACATTCAAGTTCAGCGAGTAGGAGCCCGCCTGGATAGCATGGGAATACGTATCAAGTTCAGCGGTCAGGCACCCACCTGAAGAAGGGAAAGACATCTCAGCTGACAATTCAAGGGGATAACAAATGGATATCACCGAGAGAATTGAGGACAACAAGGCAACAAGAAACACAAGAGCAAGTTTGAAGATTTAGATAGGATTTTGTAAAACATAGATCATAGTCTAGTATAGCTTCTTTTAGTTTTGACATGGTGTAATAAGGGGTTCAGTAAGCAGTAGCAGCAGCAACAACAACAGTGAAAGCCCAGCTTCATGGTAGTCCCAGCTACCAAACATTCCTGAACTATACTGACTTGATTCCTTTTTAGCCAAGGATATGTAGGCAACCTCGGAAGCAGGGTGTAGTCAAATATTTCAAAAAATGCTTCCCACAGAGTATTCAAGCGGGCAAAAATCGCTCGTATCCGCTCACTTTATCTTTGCACGAAAACTCTTCGTGTTTCCGGGCAAAGAGGGGCAGCTGTGAGCACGTGATTTTTGCCCTATATGAATTACTCCTACAAATTCAAAATAAAATAATTTTCCATTGTTTGCAATTTTGTGGATTTTTGTGGCATTTTCTGTTAATTGTTTGCATTTGTCTGTGCATGTTTACTCTATTTAATTAATGAAAATATAAAAATATGTTGCATTTGCATTTAGGATTTAAATTTGCACTCTTGAATTAAGTAGTAAATTAGTTATTTTATATGAATTGGAAAATCAGAAAATAGTTATTTTTGCACTTTTAATTTTAATTTTTGAACTTTGGTGGTTTTTCCTTTAATTTGGTTTTAACTAATGGTGGTAATTATTAGAGTTAATTAATTCAATGTTAGGGTTAATTTGATTTAAGATTTAGTTTGGTTTTATTTATTTATTTTATTTGAAATTTTTTAATTAAAAGAGTTTGAAAATAAAAGAATTAATTTGGAAAGAATGAAAAGTAAAAGGAAGAAATCAGCTTTGGGCCAAATCCATGCAAATTCCATAAGCCCAAACCTTCTGCCCTGAGACCCGTCCAAAATACCCTTTACCCAGCCCAAACCCGCGTCCAACCCGGTCCGGTTTTCCCCCCCAAACTAAACGACGTCGTTTCGTTAAAGTTTTGATCTGAGCCGTTGATCGTGCCTAGATCCAACGGACCAGAACTGGCCCTTCCCCCCGTATAAAAATGTCCGAACCCTCAGACCCCCCATCGCTCGTCGTCACCAACACCCTCAAAGACCCCAATGTAACCCCACCGTGCACCGCCACCGGAAATCGCCCTACGAAGGCGGTAGGTCTCCGATGGCCACCAAATTTACACCCTAGCTCCCTGTCCTTCTCCTCATTCCAAATCCACACCCCTTTTCCCTCGAATAACGCCTGGATTTCTCGAATCTGGCTCAGAAGCTCCAAACCCTAATCCACCGCCTCAACCGGCGGCGCCACCTCCAACCACTCCCAAAATAATGCCCCATGACCTCCACGACCCCCTCCTCCCAAATCCAGTACTCGTTTCCCTCGAATCTTTCCAGAACCCATCGAATCTTGATTTGAAGTGTGAAACCCTAAAAACCCAAAATCAGATTCTGTGCATGCAAGGGCTATTTCCCCGATTTTCCTGAGTGTTCAAGGCCGATTTATCATGAAACAATGATGGTCGCTGGTTCTTGACAAAGAACAAGCTATTAACATTATTTTGGGATAAATTGGAAATCCAGTGTTGGTGTCGAGTTTAGTCGGTAAGCTTTTTTATTTTTTTTGTCCATTTCTGTCACTTCACCGTCTTTCTCTTCTTTTCTTCTCCTTTTTGTTTAGTTAATTTTTATTCTGACTAAAAGTTGATAAAAGTTTTAAACCTAGGTTTTCATTTTGGTGTTCGTATTTATTCTGTGTGTTCTCCAATTTTCTTTTCAAATTTGTCGTCAGTTTTGTTTGATTTGTGTATGTTGCATGTTTAGCTTTATTTAGGTCACAATTTCGGATTCTTCTAATTGTATGATTAGTTGTGGTTGATTAGGTAATATAGTTTAATTATAGTTCATTAGTTAGCCTAAAAAGAGAAATCAGTCATTTAGCTAGAATTTTAGTTTTAAAATCTCCCAAGTGATTATTGATTCATTAAAATGAGCTTCTGATTTTGTTTGGGCCTTGAGGCCATTCTCGACCCCACTGCAAAAGTCTTTTAAGTTTTGGGTCAAGATTGACCCATATCTGCTTTGGGTTCAGGGGTAAAAACAGGGCAATTAAGGGTTAGTTTGGGTAAAAGACATAGGGAATCTAGGTGTAACTGACTAGGGAAACTTCTAGGAAAGTGGGGTGGGGGCTTATATGAAATCTGATATTTTAAACTAAGGGCTTTTGAGCAAAAACAAAAATATGAAAAGGGTCTAGGTGAAAATCTGATCCTCCTTTAACTGCCTTAGTGCCTTGCCTATAAAGGCAGCTTTTCTTGCCTTTGAATGCAGAAATTTTTCTGAGGGCTAAACTTTAAAAAAAAAAGAAAAAAAACTGCAAAAAACAATCTACTGTTTCATAGGAGATTAGAAGAGATAGAGAATACAGAAAATAAAAAGAAGCTGAAAATGTCATAGAAATTGACTGTTCCATTGATTTATGTTATGTTCTGATTCTTGAGGCTCATTTTTCTGAAGCCATTCTTGATTCACATGAGGCTAGGGAAGGTTTAATTTGATATCTAAAAGTTTGTTGAACCGAGTCTGGTTCGAGAATTTTTTTCTAAGCTAAATCTGGGGTTCAAATTAGGTTTGATTACTGTTTGATATCTCTTCTTTGTTGATTCTGGGCTGACCTACTGCTGCTGTTATTGACTCCTTATTCCCCTTGTTTCCCTCTTGATATCTGGGTATTCACAAACACTATGGACACCATTTGAACGTAGTCTGAAGCTTGAATATGAGATATGGACAAATTCGATGATGATTGCTATTGAACTCTCATTTCTGTCTCTTTTAATTTCATGCATGATGCGTATTATTTATTCCAGGGATAGCTTAGTCGAGTCTGTTTTTGGTTGAATGACGTATAACTGTGTTTGTAACTATCTTAGTGTTGAGAATACTTGCTAAGCTCTCTGTTCTAGAATTAGTTTTGGTTTGAAACATGGAACGAGTTATGGCTTAATCACGTGGATTTTGTGGGTTTGAGTTGGGGTATATGTATAAAGGGACTTTCAAGGACATTCCTAGTAGGCATTTGCATATACAGTATTCAGTATTACTATTCTGAATTTTAGTATTTGTTTGACAACGTCCTTTTAGGAGTCTGGGTTAGTGATCTACCTGCTAATGTCCTTTATGTGCAAAAGTAATGTGATTAGCCGTGTTTGTATGACGTTGAAACTGTAAATTCTGCTATCTGCCATTAGTTATTAGAATTGGAACTCATAATCAATTTCAAGGGTGAATCATTATTGGATGTCACGTAGTGGGCTATTGACAAGTTAAAGACAGAACCTAAAGCTACTTGCATATGTATTGGTCTCGTTATTATCCGGTTGAATCCTTTACGAATTCCAACTTGCTCATGCATTGAAAGGCGTCGATGTAGAGCTTAAGGCTCAGCAGCTGTAGGGCTTCGAACTTGGGCTCAATTATGAGGCCCAATTCTGAAAATTCCCTTGAATGAGATCTGGGCTGTTGCTGTTGTGGGACTATCAGTCCCCTTGTATTAGCTCAAGCCCTTTTGTGTAATGGATTAGTTTTCCCTCGTATAAACCATCTTAGTTAGCTTAAATGGAACCTTTAGCTACATTTAGTGTTAATTAATTAGACAGTTATATAGTTGAGGCAAGCTATATCCAATAACATAAATAATTTATGGCCCTAAAGCATTTAGCTTGAACCTTTTTTAATTGAGGTGCGCCGTGCCAAACAAAAATCACAATTGCATGGCCTTCGTGTTAATTTATATATAAAAGTTGACAAATGTACGGAGTTTGCTTATGTGCGGTTTATATACTATCCTAATTATGGACACGTTCGCGTGACATGGTTACGATTTTCTAAAAACAAAATCGGAGTATGCGTCCGCACAACTTCAACCAAATTTTTCTTAAATAAATAAACAAGCATTATCAGTTGTGGACACGTTCGCGTGACATGATTTCTGACGCACCAAAAGAAAGGAGTATACGTACGTGTAACTCAGTTCTTTAATTACGAATAGATCAAGTGATTAGAAGCGGTTAAAAAGAGGTAAGTGCACATAGGTTCTAAAACGAGTAATTAGGCAATTTAATAAGCCAAGTACGATCAAAGCGACCGTGCTAGAACCATGGAACTCGGGAATGCCTGACACCTTCTTCCGGGTTAACAAAATTCCTTACTCGAATTTCTGGTTCGTGGACTGTAGTACCGAGTCAATATTTTCCTCGATTCGGGATTTAAACCGGTGACTTGGGACACCATAAATTATCCCAAGTGGCGACTTTGAATCTTTAATCAAATCCCGTTTTGATTATCCTTTAACTGGAAAAACTCCCTTATATTTATATCCTTTTCGGGGATGTAAGTAAAAAGGAGGTGTGGCAATCATATTCTACAAGATCAAAGGGCCCTCCACCCACTCCTTCTACTAGTCCTATCAGAAGCAGGAACAAAGGAAAGATGGAAAATTTGAACAACACCAGAAAGGAAAACTCAACTGAACGGGTAGAGGTCACTCATGGTGCTCTGGTCTCCAAAGAAAGTGTGTCCCAACTCGAGCAGAAACTGTTGAAATTTCAGAAGGAACTTGATCAGGTTCGGAATCTGGCAAACTTGTTGTTTCCCCTCACCACTCCAGCTATCAATTTTCCTAACGCTCAGAACCCCACGCCCCCATAAAATATCCCGAAACCACAAAACCATCCCGCTCCTCACCACCACTGCAATACATGCCATACATCCAGCAATACTCCACTGCTCATCCCAGAACCTCTGAATTCCACAAATGATGATTTCCACGCCCACCATAACACCCCCATCTATGTGGAAACCATGCCACACTCCACCCAACCTGTCTCAAACACACCCGAATCTGATGATAAAGACTTACTCATCAGGAACCTGTCTGCGGAACTCAAGAAATTGACTAGTCGAATTTAGGGTGTCGAAGGAAGCAGGGGGATTGAAGGGTTGAACTATGAAGATCTTTGCATACAACCGGATGTCGAACTACCCGAGGGGTACAAACCTCCTATGTTCGAGATGTTTGATGGTACAAGGGATCCGAGAGTCCACTTGAGAACATACTGTGACAAGCTGGTTGGAGTAGGGAAAAACAAAAGGATTTGCATGAAGCTTTTCATGAGGAGTTTGAGAGGAGATGCTTTGTCTTGGTACATTAGCCAAGACCCGAAGAAATGGTCAAACTAGGTAAGTATGGCGTCCGACTTTGTGGACAGATTCAGGTTCAATGCAGAAAATGCACCAAATGCGTTCTACATTCAGAACCTAAAGAAGAACCCACAGAAACATTCCGCAAGTATGCCACTCATTGGAGATCAGAAGCTGCTAAGGTCAAACCTGCTTTAGAGGAAGAACAAATGAACAAGTTTTTCGTCCAGGCTCAGGACCCGCAATACTATGAAAGGCTGATGTTGATCGAGAGCCAGAAATTTTCTGACATCATCAAGCTAGGGGAAAGGATCGAGGAAGGCATCAAAAGTGGTATGGTTACAAACTTTGAAGCTTTGCAAGATACCAATAAGGCTTTACAGTCTGGTGGTACGTCCAAAAAAGGTACGTAGGTGCCATAATGGTTGCACAAAGAGCCAAATCCCCTATCAAATACCAAGCCTATCCGATACCTCCACTCACATATTAGCCTACCCCGAATTACCAAGCACCCTCACCCTCTTACCAAACTCCACCACCTACTTACCAATCACCCTCACCTCCTACATATCAACCTACCTCACCTAGATATTCCCAACCCGCACATGTCTACCAAGCCTACAATGTTCAGCCATCCCACTATCAATCACCTCCCACATGTCAAAACTTTCCTAGACCTCGACCAAATTTCGACCGCAGACCCCCAAAACAGTATACCACCATTACTGAACTGATTGACCAGTTGTATGAAAAGCTCAAAGCTGTTGGTTACGTCACCCCTATCCCTGCTATAACCCCTAAAAACCCCTAAATCCTATGCATACCATTCCGGCATGAAAAGGCATACCATTGATGAATGCCGCTCTCTGAAATACAAGATCCAAACTCTGATTGATAACAAGATCATTGTGGCAAAGGAGCCTACTCCGAATGTCCGCAACAACCCTATGACGGACCATAAGGGTGGAGGTGTTCACATGATTGAAATAGAGGATGATTGGGATCCCAAAGGATCGATCGGTTTAATCATAGAAGGTGACGAACCAAAAAAGCCAATAGTCACCCTTAATCCAATTGTAGTCCAGACTCAGCCTTCTAGGGATGCCGAGGTAAACATGTCTGTATCACTTGAGTTTGAAGCACCACCCCCTGCAAAGACGCCAACACCAATTGAGGTCGAGTTTGGGTCTCCAGCAAACACACCCGCACCGTTTGAAGTTGCGGTTTTACCCTCCAAAATACATGTTCTGTTCGGATTAAAGGTGCCCATTCCAGTAGCAATGTCGGCCGTAAAACCGTTCCATACAAATGCCATACCTTGGGATTACACAGCCGAGGCGAGACGAAAAGGGAAGGTCAAGTTCGGGGAAGCCATTGCGGTATAGGGTATGACAAGAACCGGCAGGGTTTATACTCGGGAGCATTTAACTGAGTCGAGTAAGTAGGCCTCTGGTCGGCCAACCATCACTGAAACCAGGCCCAACGATCTCTGGAGAAAGATACAAGACAAGGAATACTTAGTCATTGATCAACTGAACAAAACACCATCACAGATTTCTATCCTAGCTTTGCTGCAAAGTTTCGACGTACATAAGAATGCCTTGTTGAAGGTGCTGAGCGAGGCATATGTACCAAGCAATATCATCGAAGGAGAAATGGCAAACATGGTAGGGCAGGTATTGGAAAGTCATAACAAAGCATTGCACATCACTGTGCAATGTGAAGATTATTTAATCACTAGGGTCATGATTGATGGAGGGTCCACCCTCAATATTTGTCCGTTGGTAACACTCAGAACATTGGGAAAAGGGTCTGCATGAGATCAAGGATGGGGCCATCAACGTCAAAGCTTTCGACGGTTCCCAAAGATCCACTATTGGGGAAATTAGTTTGTGCTTGCAAATGTGGCCTACTTGGTTTGATGTCGATTTCCAAGTAATAGATGTGCCAGCATCTTACAATCTACTGTTGGGACAGCTGTGGATTCATGCCGCTTGGGCCGTAGCATCAATACTACATTAGGCGGTGAAATTTGAATGGAACCACCGAGAGGTGATCATTCACGGCGACGATAGCAATCCTATATACAGTCGCCAAACCATCCCAGCGATAGGAGAAAGGAGAAAGATAGGCGGGGAAACCTATCACCACATCAAGCGAGTCAATGCTGTTGACAAAGACAAATGGTGGGACAACAAAATTGAAAGCATGTTGAACTGGAGCGGATATGAACCTGGCAAGGAACTTGACAAAAACCTCCAAGGAATCGCCAAGCCTATCAAATTGAAGAAACATGGCACCACTTTTGGTCTGGGATACGAGTATACTTGGGAGGAATTCAACAACTGGTCGCCATCATGGCGCGGTCCATACTACCTGCTGAAGTAGCCAATACTACATTTGGAGAAAACTTTCCAGCCGGCCGATGTTATCTATGGGTCGGAAGAAGAGGAAGCACTATCAACTGTGAAAAACTTGTTCTTAGAGGATAATGACATGGATTGTTGTGTTGTTCTCAAGGAGGAGGGGGAGGAAGGCCCTTCCATACAGGCCGTAAGCTGAGGAGCACACCTTAACAATTGGACCATCAGAACCACCAGAGCTCGAAAAGCCTCGGGGTAGCAAGGCTAAACAAAGCATCATGCACTATCTTTTATTTTTACTAGTTGATTTTCCTTTCGCATTTTTGAATTTTCGCAATAAGATCTTCCAATGTTCAAAACAGTTATGAAATTTATCAAAGCATTTTGGTTTCCTTACAAATCTTACTCTTATTATTTTCTCTCATTACTTTACTTATACAACATTACTATTACTTATACAACATTACTATTACTTATCTTGATGAACCAATGGCTGTGACATACAACGAGACAACGCAACAAACAGACATAGATTCAGAGGAAGAAGATATACCGGAAGAGATTGTTAAAGAGGTTGAAAATTTTGAGAACAGACCTAAGTCCAACCTGGACGAAACCAAGATTGTTAACCTTGGAGATGCAAAAAATATCAAAGAAACTCGGATCAACGTTCATTTGTCACCGTCAGAAAAGGAAGAATACACTATCTAGTATCAGAAAAGGAAGAGTTGGAATTGGAGCAGTCCTAGTATCAGAAACTGGCCAGCACTATCTAGTGTCTGCTAAACTCAGGTTCCCATGTACAAATAACATGGCCGAGTACGAATCCTGCATCTTAGGGCTCAAGATGGCCATTGACATGAACATCCAAGAGTTTCTAGTAATTGGGGATTCAAACTTGCTTATACATCAAGTCCGAGAAGAATAGACGACCAAGAACTCCAAGATACTCCCTTATCTGTATCACGTACAGGAGTTGAGAAAGAGGCTCACAAAGACAGAGTTCCAGCATGTTCCCAGAGTCCAGAATGAGTTTGCCGATGCATTTTCTACCCTATCATCCATGATACAACATCCAGGTAAGAACTTTATTGATCCCATTCCGATAAATATCCATGATCAACCAGCTTATTGTGTTCATGTTGAGGAAGAAGTAGATGGAAAACCTTGGTTTCATGATATCAAGGAATACTTGGCGAAAGGAGAATACCCAAAGCTTGCAAACGCTACTCAAAAGCGCACACTTCGGAGGTTATCTAATAATTTCTTCCACAGCGGAGGAATCCTGTATAGGAGGACTCCTGATTTGGGATTGATAAGGTGTGTCGACGCAAAGGAAACATCTAGGCTACTAGAGGAAATTCATGCTGGGACTTGTGGTCCACATATGAACGATTTTGTCTTAGCAAAGAAGATACTCCGAGCTGGTTACTTTTGGATGACTATGGAAACCGACTGCATCCAGTATGTCCGGAAATGCCACCGCTGCCAGATACATGCAGATATGATAAAGGTACCTCCAAATGAGCTTAATGCAACAAGTTCTCCGTGGTCGTTCGCCGCATGGGGGATGGATGTTATCGGACCAATCGAACCCGCCGCATCAAATGGGCACAGGTTTATCCTAGTAGTAATTGATTATTTCACCAAATGGGTTGAAGCAGCATCTTAAAGAGCAGTGACCAAGAAAGTCGTGGCAGACTTCGTCCGCGACAGTATCGTGTGTCGGCTTGGAATTACAGAGTTGATCATTACTGATAATGGCTCCAACCTCAACAGTGATTTGATGAAATCCATGTGTGAAACCTTCAAGATCAAACACAAAAATCCTATAGCTTACAGACCTCAGATGAACGGAGCCGTAGAGGCCGCCAACAAGAATATCAAGAAGATACTAAGGAAAAGGATAGAGAAGCATAAGCAGTGGCACGAGAAGCTCTCATTTGCTTTATTGGGATACCGCACCACAGTCCGCACGTCAATAGGGGCAACCCCCTATATGCTGGTTTACGGTACAAAGGCTATTATTCCCGTTGAGGTAGAAATTCCTTCCCTAAGGATCATACAGGAAGCTGAACTCGACCATGCAGAATGAGGGAAGAGTCGTTACGAGCAACTAGCTCTTATAGATGGAAAAAGAATGAATGCAGTTTGCCACGGTCAGCTTTATCAGAACAGAATGTTCAGAGCCTTTAATAAAAGAGTCAAGCTAAGACAATTCACACCGAGGCAGCTGGTTCTAAAGAATATCTTTCCACATCAAGATGAAGCCAAAGGGAAATTCTCTCCCAACTGGCAGGGTCTGTACATGGTTCATCGGGTTCTGACAGGAGGATCCCTCATACTTGCAGAAATGGACGGAGAAGTCTGACCAAAGCCAACTAATTCAGATGTAGTCAAGTAATACTATGTGTAACATCTATGATTTCCTTATGTAATTTAAACTACGCCTAACCTGATTCATGTTTAAGAGGGGATACATAGGCAGCCTTATGGGTTCGGTCACAATTCAATAAAATTTTCATTTCCCCCCGTTATTGGAAACTGGGGCAGAATTTTGAGGAGGACCCTCAAAATTCCGAAGTTAATTTCAGCCGTTTATAATTAGCAGCCATCAGAAGCAGCAGCCCAGTAAACTGGGGCAGATTTGAGGAGGACCCTCAAAATTCCGGAGCAAGAAAAGTTGCAATGTCTTGAACCACATCGCAGTCGTCGATTCATATAAAGAAAACTATTCTTAATTATGCATTTATATTATGCTTTTACTAAATCATGCATGTCTATTATCAAAATTTCTTTGTTTAGCAAAGCTACCCCAACGATACGAATAGTATCACCAGATCTGAAGTGAGCAAGTCAAGCAGAGCCAGCGGGGATACGAACTAACTTTCCCCCCTTTTACTAAACTCACAATTTTTCTTTGGATGCAGGCACTTCAGTTGCAAAATCATCAAATATACTATACACTCACGAGACTCACATTGCTCAGAATTACAACTCTCAGAACCATTGCACTTACTCACAGCTGCTATCCGCACGTAGTGTCCCCAGCAGACATAGTATCCCCAGCAGTCACAGTAATGCAATCCGCTATCAGCTAAGAAAAAATTCTATTATCATTTGCCCTTTTACTTCTTGCATAAGGCTACCATTCTGCCTTCCGAGACTAAGATCTACCTCCATTTGCATTTTTTGCATTGCATAAGGCTACCATTCTGCCTTCCAAGACTAAGCCCTGCCTCCATCTGCATTTTCTACATTGCATAAAGGTACCATTCTACCTTCCAAGACTAAGCTCTGTCTCCATCTGCATTTTTTGCATTGCATAAGGCTACCATTTTGCCTTTCGAGACTAAGATCTGTCTTCATATGCATTTCTTGCACTGCATAAGGCTACTATTTTGCCTTCCGAGGTTAAGCTCTACCTCTATTGTATAAGGCTACCATTCTGCCTTCCGATACTAAGCTCTATCTACATCTGCATTTCCTGCATCGCATAAGGCTACCATTCTGCCTTCCGAGACTAAGCCCTGTCTCCATCTGCATTTCCTACATTGCATAAGGCTACCATTCTGCCTTCAGAGGTTAAGCTCTACCTCCATCTGCATGGATGAAATATCGCCACTTTATTTACATCTGTATGGCTGAAATATCACCACTTTATTTACGTCTTGCATCGACTGAAATATCACCACTTTATTTTCACCTTACATCGGCTGAAATATTGCCACTTCATTTAAATCCTGCATCGGCTGAAAGATCGCCACCTTATTGCATTTCATGGGCTGAAAGATCGCCACCTTCTACATCTCATGGGCTGAAAGATTGCCAAATTGACCAAAGGCATCATTGTTCAGAGGCACCATTTTCATAGCCCGAGAACACCATGCTATGGCCTGAGGACCCCCTTTTCATCTTTTGTATATCATTATTCAAGGGCATCATGGTTTGGAAGCATCATTCTCATAGCTTGAGAACATCATTTCATAGCCTACAAATCCCTTATTATACGCTGCATCGCCCAGGACGTCATGGTCTAAGGACATCATCCTAACCATCCAAAGACAACATTCATGGTCCGACGGAAAATTGCATCATGTTTAATTTTTTGCACAATATACACTTGTATTGCTTATTTGTAGGTAAACCGGCTAGCAATGTCCGCCTCAGCAGGAGTGATCCCGCTCCAGTTCCCGCGGCCCTACTACACTTTAATCATCCATCCCAACCCGAATATCTCGTCCGTTCTTGAAAAAATCTCCATTGGCATATTCCGCCGACGAATCCTGAACTACATATGGACTAATTCCTGTAAGACCAGGGATATATAGGCAGCTCAGAAACCAGAGCACGGTCAACCTCTTCAAACCATTTCGTTCGGTCAAATTGGCCATCATATCTTTACCCGATTACTCTTTCATCCTTCCCGAGTAAAGAGGGGCAGCTGTTGATACCCAATTTTTCCCTTTATATGTTATTTATGCAAAATACTTTCAAAATATCATATATATGCATATATAAGTATTCCCAAGTGTTTTAGTATTTTTCCTAATTTTTAAAGATTTTTAAATCAATTTATTGCCCTATTTTAACAGTACTAAAACCAATAATTGTTCCTCAAATTATTATTTTGGTGATTAATGTATTTTATTCTCATATTTATACCAAAATATAGCTAAGGTAAAATTTCCACATTTTTACAAATTTATTTAGTATTTTTAAGGCTAAATTGCATATAATTGCCATACACCCAACCCTAAAATCATTTTCCCCTAACCCGGCGCCTCTGAAATCCTCTCATCTCTCAGACTCTCTCGAATATTCCCTAACCCTAGCCCCTCTTACCGTCTTCAAGCCTTGAAACCACCAGAATCCATGGCCTCCCAGGCCATGAGAGTCTTAAACTCACCTTCCTTTGCTCTTATAGTTGAAGATTCGAGGTCTGACATCGAAGGTTTTCACTCAGGTCTCCGCCGATTCAAGGTTCTACGGCCATCTCCGGCCTTGCTCCGGCGTACAATGGTGTTTCGAGCCTGGTTCTGACTTCTACGACTCAAATCAGACCTTTTCCCAAGCCTTTCTCATTTCTAGGGCTCTTCTGAAACCCTAACTCTTCGAGTTTTTCTCCAATCTTTTTAGATCTGTTATGTATCTATGCTCTACTTGAGTTTTCAAATGATTTCCCCAACTTTTCTTTCAAAAACTACTTTCAAAATCACTTCTTTCCGATTTAGGGTTTTCTGAAAATGCTTAAAGCGTTTCTCTGACTTTTTCTTTTCCTTTTCCTTTGTGTATGTGTGTCTATACTGTGTTCTTATGTTCTTCTTTTACCACACATGTTCTTCTACTATTTTTCTACACTATGTGCCTGTATGCTTTTCACTATGCTCTGCTATTTTCTTCCACTACGATCTGATATGTTTCGCCTATTGCTTCCTTCTACCATGTTCTTAAGTGTTCTTACTATTTTACCTTGTTTAAGTTTTTCTAAAAAACCTGCTTAAGCATGTTTTGCTTCTACTGTTTCTTCTACTATCAGTTGTTCTTTCATTATGCCTCAAATTAGTCTCTTCACTCTATTTGCTTGGACCTTTTTTACTTGTTTGCATGTTTTCTCATAAGTTTCTGAAAGAAACCTCTGAGTGTGCTTCGACTACTTGCCTCCTAATCTCTGTATCTGATTCAAGGTGGAAACCTTAGAATTTGGGGATTCCGCCGAGGTTTGATTATGGGAACTAGGGTTTTATTTTTTAGAACCCTTAACTCTTTCAAACTGATTTTTGAATCTCTAAACTGAGTTTGGATGCCTTTGTTTTCATACAATGTTGAACCTTTTTGCTAAACTCTTCTACAATGGATTCTTTCTACTGATTTTGCAAGGGCATGACAAATTTCTTTCATATTTAAACGTGTCTGTATGCTTTTTATAAATGTTGATTCTTTCTTAAAAGAGGCTTTCAAACTAGTGATTGATTCAGAATCCCTTTTTAATAGGTTTAATCGATTGTTACTGATTTTCCTTAAGCTAAAACCTTTTCCACCTTTTTGACTTAGTTCATTCATACCAAATATGTGATCTCTGATTTCCTAGCTGTTAACTGATTCCCTTGCCTTATTTGCACAAACCGTGTACTGTCAAGACCCTGTCCTTAAATAACCTTTATGTATTTGCCTCTAATTTACTACTTTGCACAAAATATTTGACTACTTTCTTTCCTTAATTAGTTTTACCCGTTTGAATCTGAATCCCTTAATTAAGGGAAACCTTGTGTAATTGATTGACAATCAGTTTTCAAACTATTTTCTTACCTTATTTATGCTTGCTTTCTACACTATTAAAGGCACGACCCCTTTTCACCACTACAGACTTAAGACATCACAAGCTCACAACCTCTTCTGAATTCATACTTAGAGTGTTCGTGCTTCTTGTCTGCACTTTGGCTTTTCCAAGACTACTGCTTTCTTCTTTACTTGTCCTTTTAAAACCGGTATGTCCTAACTTAATTTTAAGCATCACCCCAATGTGTTTACTTACAGTCTTTGTATCCATGTCTACTTTATTATTTTCTGTAAAGTTTAGCATCTAACTTAATATGCCTATGTGCTACTGCTTGCCTCTTTCTGTGAACACTTGCTCCCTATCCCATTACCCCTATGTGTTTGTAAGTCGAGACTTAAGGCATGGCAACAAGGATTGTTGTATATGAACTGAGTTTTGAACCCCTGAGGTCTTAACCTCTAAGTAGGCTGGAGGGTGTGCTAGTATGTCTCATTGCTGGGTATGCCCCTTTGCCTGCTCTTCCTGCCAATTCCCCACTCCCTTATACCCCTATGTGCACTGGTTTTAAGTTACTTCCTTCTCCTTTCCCCCCTCTCAGAACTCTGCACTTGCACTCACTCTTAGCTTCTAAGTTCTGCCCCCTCCTGTGAGCCTTGCCTTGGGACCTTGAGTTCCCTCTAAACTTGGACACTTGAGGGCTGGCCCTTCCACACTGCACAATGACTTAATCTCGCAATGTATTTGATGTGAGCACTGCCCAGAGTCCATATGAGTCTCTTAAGGAACTATGACACATCCAAATGAGAGAAAGGCTTTGGGACTTGATCTTGGGGGTTGGTTTACTTCATACTTCAGACATGAAGTCTGAATCAGGCTCTCCTTGGTTGTAATTTTCAATTTTTTGATGTATTTTTTCTATTTTATTTTTGGATTGTAATAACTTTGTAATAAACTTTTAGGGTGATTAGTGAAAAGGTAGGAGTAACCATGCATGCAAGGGGTAGACGTCCTACTCATAGGGTTTTTTGCACTTCTGCATTCATACAGATACCCTGCCTATAGTTTCTGCACTTCTGCGTTCATGTAGATATCCTGCTCATAGAAATTTTTGATTTCTACATTCACATAGATAACTTTCCTACAGGCATATTAATTTCTGCATTCACATAGATAACTTGTCTATAGGAATTTCTGCATTTCTGCATTCATGAAGATAACTTGTCTTTATGAATTTCTGCATTCATGTAGATAACTTAACTATAAGAATCTCTGCATTCGTATATAGATACCATGTCTATAGGATGCACATGCATGTAAATAATATGCCTATAAGTCCTTTCTGATTATTGCATACTCGCCTCTCATTAGGCAAACATGTTATAGGTTTTAACAACCAGTGAAATCAGATATCACATTCGTAATAAAATGCAGCACTTAGATAACATGTTTTAAGTTAACAAACACATAGAAAGCATGCCTATAGTGGTTCTAATCAAATCTGAATCGCTTTACTAGCTTGTAAGTTTAAATTGTCAGTAGTAACGCATTATCGATTGCAGAACTTGTATTATTCTGTTAAAACTGGTAACCTATCTGTAATCCGTTTACCTCTTCATTTCTGAAATCAGTAGATAGCATGCCTATAGGTATTCGTCTAACACTTAGGCAAGCCATAAGGTAAACTTGTCAGATTTTTACAACCAGCAGGCAGGCCTAATTTGGATTTCTTATATGAAATATGTAATAAATCAGTCTGGCTCAACCTTTTAAGTTTTAATCAGTCCCTAAGCAGTATGTGCAAGACATGCTAAACTATGTGCTTTTCTTTGGTTTTAAGGAGGTCTGTTGAGCCTTATTTGTTTATGTTCTTTCTCCCCAAACTTGCTACATGTGTTTTTTGTTTGTCGCCTTAGAATTTTGCCTTTGAAACCACAAATAAGCCAACTTTTCCGCCCTTTTAGGATTAATAGTCCCAAGTACCTCCGAGGCCGATAGGATTGAGGTGGGTAATAGCATGCAATAAGTAAACGAGACTATTCCGCGCTTTAATACCTTAAAGGGGTGGGAAAGGGTAGATATGGATATGATGACCACGTGATAACATCTCGTGTAGTCCCTCATTGAGGAGCGATTACCGGATGTTGTGTGGGGTGATCCATATTATTTGTAAACCTAGGACCCCCTTTCCTTTAGTTGTTTATTTCATTGTTTACTTTCAAATTTCAAACTATTTTCTCAAAATTCAGCTTTTCTTTTGTTTTCTTTTAATTTCACCTATTTGTAACCCTTATGTGCAAATCTCCTCTTATTTGAACTCTTACTCGCCTTCATGTTATTTGTACTTAAAGTCACAACCATAGCCTGGCCGGGAACCACACTAATGGATCCTGAGGGGTGCCTAACACTTTCCCCTAGGGATAATTTCAAGCCCTTATCCAATCTCTGGTTTCCTAAATCAAATTCTTTTTAGGTCCTAATGCACTCAAATCATTAGATGGCGACTCTTCAATCCAAACCCAATTCCCGAAAGGAAACGAGTTGTCCTCCCAAATGTTATGAACCCGCTTTCGCGAGGAAAAAGAGGGCGCGACGCAGGGCAATTAGGACTATTACTCTTCTTCTTACTCTAAATCATGTGGTAGAGCTCAATTTTAAGAATTCTAACTCCTAAATTCTATTTTATTGATAATACAACGATACCTACATCCAGAAAGACAGCTGGTAAGAGATTGAATGTGGCTATGAAAGAGTTGAGTCAGAGGAACTTGATTTTGCATCATACTTATGATGAGTAAATGTGAGGTCTTCAGTAGATCATGTGTTTAATAAGACGTGTAAGCTTCTTGATATGGAGCCCTAAGGCATGAATATCTATCCACCCATATGGTTTAAAAAATGAGAGAATCAGAAGGTAGATACAAGTTTCAACAAGTAAAAGAATAAAGGTAAAAAAGGGTACAAGGTACCGAGTTAGTTAAGATTATCAGTATTTACAATTTAGGAGGAAAAATATAAACATTTTGAGTTACTTTCAACAGTAACAGAGATATATACAATTGACTACACCCATCTGTGAGCACGTGATTTTTGCCCTATATATGAATTATTCCCAAAAAAATCAAACAAAAATGATTTTTCCTTATTTTTACAATTTTTGTGTCATTTTCTGTTAATTGTTTGCATTTTATTTGTGCGTGTTAATTCACATGAAAATACAAAAAATATGCATTTGTATTTAGGATATAGTTTCATATTTTTAGTATTAATTAGGGATTAATTTATTTTTGAACAAAACATGAAAATTACAAAAAATAGTTCACTTTAGCATTTTTATTGTTTTAATTGTAAAATTGTCACAAATTAGTTTTAAAGTTTTTAGACATTAATTAGCTTAGTTTAGTTTTTAATTTTTTGCAATCTTTACAAATTAGATAATTAGTAACAAAAATGAGGTGGAAAATAAGGATGAATTAATTTGGTAAATCAAAATACAAAGAGAAGAACAATTGAAAATGAGGAATAAAAGGGCTGTCTCTAGCAAAGAAACAATTGGGCCTCTTCTGAATTGAGCATCAGCCCAAACAATCACGCCAAATAGCCTAGTCCCGTCCATTAACCTGGTCCGGTTCCTAAACAAGTCCAAACGACGTCGTTTCCAGAATCAATCCTAGCCCTCAATTCTTGATCTAACGGTTGATAGTATCCTAGAATGTTTTACATAAATATGTCCAAACGAGCCCCTACCCCCCCTCTCACCTCATCGTCTCTCACAGAGACAAACAGATCCGCCACCATTAGCCGCCGTCCTCCGCCTATCGGAAATCGCCCCAAGGCGGTTCCGGCAAGCCAAATGACCCCATTTTCACACCAGGAACTCCTCTCAACCTCCCCTTTCCAACCAGCACCATGGCTTATCTCGAATCTTAGCCATGGTCTTCGAATCTTCAATCGAAAAATGGCCGGGAACCTCCAGTCTCTGATGACCTCCAAAAACACACCATAGAACCGCCTCAACCTCTTCTTCCTGAATATGCAAACCTCTTCCTTCGAATAATACCCTAGATCATCGAATGTAGATTTGAAATCAAGAACCCTAGCGCCGCCACAAAATTCCCTGGTGGCGGCGCCACTTCCAACTGGTCCCAAAGTCATACCATACACTCCCCATTCTTCCCTCATCACTAATCTCTACACAAAAACCCTCGAATCTTACCAGGCCACCCCAATTTCAAATCTAGGGTTCACTGCGCCTAGTCACTCCGTGATTTGTCAAGGTCGAGCTACCTCAGGCTAGTAATATAGGTCTATTTCGAGAGAAATGGACGTATCGTACTAACTTGAAGTTAGTTTTGAAAGTTTGCATGAGGGCCAAAATTCAGTGAGTGTTTCTTCTCTGTATTTTCTTTAGTTTTCTTTTTCGATTCAGTGTTGGGTCTTTTCGTTCAGGCATAATTCTTAATTCACAACTTAGTCGCCATAATGGGCGTAAATGTTTTGGTTAATTTTTAGGTTAATCTTCCTTTCTTCGTCAAAATTCTGATCTTATTTTGATTCTTTTGCTAAGTTTGAATGATCATTATTAATTGGTCAATCAACCACTAGTTTAATTTGATTTTCCCTTTGTTTTGTTCATGTGATACTGATTTGGGACTTGACTGGACTTCAGTAATTAATTAGGTGGCACATGTTTGGTAGATGCTTTCAGTTCACTAGTATAAAGTTCATATTGCTTTTAATCTACTCTAGTCGATGTTAGTTTGCTTGATTTCAGTTTTTGATTTTATTGGTTAATCGATAGTGCAATAATGGTGTTATTTGATATTTGATTACTTCAGAGTTTAATTAGGTTTAAGGTATGGATATAGCTGGTTAATGCCTTTATTAGTTAACTTCAGTTAAGTTCTTAGCTAAGGGCAAATGGGTTGATGTAGTTAACTAGGGTTGGTAATTTTAAGAGGCAACAAGGGTAGTTTGGGCATTAGAAAAGGGTAATTTTATTAGGTTTGGTAATTTCAAAACAGGGGAAAGGGTGATATTGGCATTGTATAGCTAAAAGAACCTTCTAAGACATTCCAAATGGGGCTTTAGTGTAAGTTTTAATAATTAAGGGCATGTACTTGGGTAACAAGTTAGGAAATAAAATACTAATCTGAAAAGAAAGAGGGACTAATAGGGAAAACAGAAATCTGAGGGCTGCCCCTTATTTGGCCTATAAAAAAGCATGTAATGCCTTGAAGAGGCATCTCTTTTTTTCCAGCCAGTTTAGCTCCAAAATACTCTCTCCATTTTAAATTCCAAGTCTGCAGTAGAAGTGAGAAACTTCTAAAATCTAGGTTGAAGTTCAGAAGTTCAGAAAAAATTCAAAAAAAAAACATTAGAAAACAGAGGAAAATCAAAAACATTACTGTTTCATTGCCTATTTCAGATTCTTCTTTGGTATTCTTTTTTTTGCTCGAGGCTCAAGTTCTAAAAGCATTCAGAAGTGTTTAATGACTGACTCAAGTGAATTTGGGCTTGTCTAGTTTGGATTTCAGCTGAGTTTTGTTCCAGTTAGGTTTCAGAGGCATCTAACTTCAGTTTTGAGGGCTAGGAGTGCATGTCAAGTGTGTGTTGAATTGATCTGTTGAGTCTGCTTGTATTTCTGGTTTTCAAAAATCATTTCCTGGCCTGTTCTGTGATGCTATATTGCCGAGTTTGGTTGCTATTGCTGTTCAAATTAGCTAACATTCTTTCCTTCTCATATTTCCCTTTCCAGGTACACCTGTACACCCTTGGTTGTTGAAATGAAATGAAGTTTGGATCAAGGATCCTCTGTCGCATTCGCTGTTTAATAGTTGAACTGTAGTTATAATCAATCATGCCTAGTTGTTTAGTTTAATTTGTATGAGCTTAATTAGAATTATTTCCAATTGATATGAACTGCCTAGAAATTGGATTGTAATGATCTACTTGTATTAACTTTGGACTGCTTAAGCTTTTGGACTGTGGAAATTTTGGATTTGTGATTATTTCATGTAGTGTATAGTTATTTAGTAATAGGTTCAATTGATTAAAATCTATGGAAACGAACTGAGGAAGCAGGAGTTAGTATTCTGTATTCGATAGTTCAATTATCTACTTATGGTTTGTTAGCTTGGGTAAATGCAAAGTAATTAAGGCGCATTGTGTTATCAAATCATGGATCAAAAGCACGTTGTAGTAGTTTCCAAATGCTCCAGTTGTTGTTAAAATTTAATTTTAAATGGTATAGTTTATTTCCAGAATCGAATCCGGGTTAGTATGTGATTAATTGTTAGTAAACATTTTTGGTAATCTACTAGTGGTAATTTCCGTTCAATTGATACCACCGCTGATTTGAAATAGTTGATCAGTGTCTTTAAAATTTGTCTCCTGGTAAGAATTGCTTGGCGTTTTGTTGTACATTCTTTGGGATTGAGAGTTTGGGCCCTGTTGGTCAGTTGAAGGCCCAGGCCATGGCTCTTGTTGATTTAATTGATGAAGAGTTCAGGCTGCGTTGCCTGAGACTTGGGCTCGGGCACAATGTTAATAGCCCAAAACTGGGCACACGCAAGCCTTGTGAATATGGACTGTCAGTTTGAATTTTGGGATGTTTCCATCCAGACTCGATGTCTGATTCACGCACAGCTGATGGAAATGGAAATGGGGCACTTTACACAAGCCCAGTTCAATAAGCCCATAATTTGGGCTTAGGTCAAAGAGTTCAATTCAAGATTTAAGCAACAATATAAGTTTGAGTTTTGAGTTAGGTAGCGGGTTAAAATTAAAAGGTTCTTCCTTTTGTTTGGACCTGGACTTGAACTTGAAGCCCGAATTCTAACAAAATAATTGTGTAGGATTTTCTTTATTTTTAGAGACAAATAATTAAAAAATCATAGTCACTTTAGGATTGACCTTTAAATAAGATGTTGAGACGAGCCTCACCGAATAAAATTTGCAAATTGCGGGGCCCTCATGCAATGCTTAACTAAACAATACTTAGAGAATCGGGAAGGGCCGTTTAGCGAATTTCATGGCCCTCCCAAAAGAAAATAATGCATAGCCACTTTAGGCGTGATTTTAATAAAATTACCTTCCTAAACTCGGGTGTGCATTTCATGTGACGCAAATCAAAGCCCAAAATGTTGAATAAAGTGTGTCTAGGATTGTGGGTACATTTCATGTGACGTGATCCAAAGACACATTTTAAACGACGTTCAACTTTCTTTTAAAAAAAATTTAAGTAATAAGCGGTTAAAAGTAAAATTTGGCACATAGGTTCTTCATGTAATAAAATCAGTAAATAAGCTAAATGCAATAGTTGAGCGACCATGCTAGAACCACGGAACCCAGAAATGCCTAACACCTTCTCCCGGGTTAACAAAATTCCTTACTCGGATTTCTGATTCGCGGACTGTTAACAGAGTCATATTTTTCCTCGGTTCGGGATCAACCGGTGAGTTGGGACACCTTTAATCTCCCAGGTGGCGACTCTGAATAATTAATAACTAGATCCCGTTCCGATTGTCCTTTAAATGGAAAAACTCCTTTACGCCCTCGGGGTGTAGGTAAAAAGGGAGGTGTGACAGCTCTGGCGACTCTGCTGGGGAACGAACCCAGAATCTCTAGTTCAGGGTTCAGAATTCGAGCTTAGAATAACTATTGTGTTCGGCTTTATCTGATTTTGTTACATGATCTGTGCCTAATGTGCTAATTGACTGGTTTTACCGCTTTGATATTATGTGAACTGTATATAAACTGTGCCGAAACCCATCTCCTCTCTTAGTCTTCGAAATCATGAAGAAGGGTGCACTTCGTGTGACTTCTTTTCTGTATAGTGTCTAATTCCCAGTTTAGAACGAGGTTTGGATAAGTTGCAAAGCCAGCGAAGCTTCTGTATTCCCGGTACGCTGCCTCCCCCTCGGCTCGAGCTGTCCGCTCTTGTAAGCCAGGTCTAGAACAAACACCCAGGTTCTGAACCTAGAATAACTCAACCTCATGTCGTATCCCTAGTAGGAACGCTTATCTGCATCATGTTGCATTTGACTTAGGGGACTCAACACAGGGGTTGCGTCCGTCTAGGACTAGCAACCTGAAATGAAAAAGACCATCTTGATGCATCCTATTTTTTCTGTGCATTTATTTATGTCGGACCCACATGTTGACCGGCTTCTGAATCTCGAGAATGTTAGAGAATTTTGGAAAATTGAGAAAAAAAGAAAAGAAAAAATAGCAGTTGGAGAGTTAGTTGACTATTTTATAAAAACCAATGCCCAAATACTGTCAACTAACTCTCGAAAAAATAACGACTATTGTTTGTTGAAAATAACGAGTAATAGGTTGTTTATTGTTTGTTGAAAATGAAAAAAGAAAAAAAAAGAGAGAGTCGTTATTTTGTCTTATTTTCAAAATAGAAAAGGAAAAATAGTTTGTCGTGCCATGGAAAATGAAAAATAAAAGAGTCTTGTTTTCAAAAAAATAGTTCAGTTAATTTGCCCGAACTACGCAGGTTTGATTCTCACAGGGCGTGAGATACGTAGGCAACCTTCATCGGGTCCAACCCCCCCTTTGCAAAAATAGCCAAAAATATCAAAATTTTAATTTTTGTCATAAATAAGTTGGGTGACGCCGTTTTTGTCAAAAATAGCCAAATGTGCCGGAAAGGGACGCCAGAAGGCTGATTTTGCATAAACGGCCCCTTTGGTCATTATTTTTTTTTCGGTTAATCCACACAGCCTTAAAATCTTCGTTTCCGAAGTGCTGAAAGGCCGTGTTTGACGAATTGGGTCTTTCATTTTAATTTGGGAAAGCAAAAAATAGTAGCTTTGTTTTGAATCAAATAAATTTTACTCCTTTTAATCGCCTTAATAAATGTGCAGGATGAGAACAGTTAAAACAAACCTTTCACCGTCTTTAGTGAGGTCCCCCTCCAGCTCTACATGTGGTGGAACGATTTGAAAAAAACAACAAAGAAATAGTGGTCAGAATTTTGGGAGGTCTCATCGGTCTACTAAATGTCAGGGCAAGGTCGGATGTCATCGAGGCTTTAATACCATTTTGGGACTCGACCCGTAATGTATTTCGCTTTGCGGATTTTGAGCTTACACCCACGCTGGAGGAAATCGCGGGTTATGCAGGGCTGAATGGAAATCTGAGGGGTCAATATCTGTTGTCACCGAGGCCGGTATCTCCGCACCGATTTCTGGATTTGTTAAATATCAGTCGGACCGTGCACAATGATGATTTGTCAGGAGGATGTTGTGCTCTTCAGTTCTTATATCAGCGTTATGGTACCCCACGGGGTTTCGAAGAGCCAAATTTGGGACTGACTCATGCTGGAAACAGAAGTAAATGGGAAGCAAGACGCACCTTGGCATTCATAACGACATTCTTGGGAATCATGGTTTGTCCACGAGAAGATAAGAAAATAGAGATATGTCTTGTGGGAATGGTTGATGTCGCAATCAAAAGGGTTGATAGCACTGTAGTTCCCCTGATCTTATAAGAAATGTACCGAGCATTGACTGTGAGCAAGGAGGGAGGAGGTTTCGTTCAAGGGTGCAATTTATTACTTCAGTTGTGGATGCAAGAACATCTCTGCCACCGAGTGGGGTACATGACCTATGGGCTGACTAGTTTAAGCTGCATTGAAGAATTTGAGAAGCGGGTAATGGGTGTCGCATTCCCTGAGGGTGCTGAAGATTGGTTTGTACGCCTGAGGTCACTGATGGCAGATCAAATTGAGTGGGCATTCGGGTGGTTACCTGTTACCAAGGTGGTACACATGGCAGCGGGAGAATGTTATATTTTGTTAATGGGTATCCGGAGCATCCAACCATATGCTCCCCATCGGGTACTATGCCAATTGGGAAGGTTCTAAGTTGTCCCTAAAGATGAAGATTTGAGCAAGCATGTCATCGAGTTAAGTCCGAGAGCCACGTTCCCGGAAGATAAAATTCGCAAGTTGTGGAATGAATGCAGATTCCTTGAGCCCAAAACTATGGTCCGAAATTTAGCTAAAGGTGAGGTGGACTCAAAGTATAGTGCATGGCTTGGGAGAAGGTTCCAGATCCATCAGAGGCCTACCAAAAGAGCCCATGTCCAACAATTCACGGATGATTCACAAGAACAATGAAGTTGGCTAGCAAAAGAAGAAAGTTACAGGGCAGAAATAGGCAAACTAAAACAAAAGATCGAGAACCTGCAATTTGAAAGCAATGTGCAAGTCGCCGCCGATCAGGGAGAAAAGAACAGGTTGGCCAAAGAAAATGAGGCGCTTAGGGACCAAATCCAACAAATGAGAACAACCACTGATAAACAACCGAGGAGCCGGTCGGATGAGCGTTTGATAAAGGGGTTGAGAAATGAAATCAGAGAGTGCCGGGATGAGTTAGGAAAATCCAAGGGTACTATAGCAGGGCTCAAAGCACAGTGGGCAAAAAGAACAGAAGAACGCACCCATTACTTGCAACAACTGAAGAAGGATTATGAAAAGACCATTGCTAGTCTAAAAAGAAAGGTGGTCACCTTTGAGGATAAAGCAGCTAAGCAAGCTAAAGCTTTTGAGACCGAAAGTGGATATTGATATGATTTATTAGCCCGAATGGAGGTAGAGATACAGCAGTTGCAGGATCAGCACCTTCAGGATTCTCGTGTGTTGGAGGCTCGAAATAATCAAATAAGGTGATTGCTTATAGAAAAAGGTCGAACAAGAGAAAGGATTGAGATCATTGCCCACGCCATCCTTAGGAGATGCCAGGCATGTGAAGACATGACCCGCACTACTTTCTTCTCGGCAGTGATGATTTATGTCAAGTGAACCATGTATGAGCTGGAGCAACTTGAAAGGGATTTGGCACCTAAGCCCGTGGCGAGACCAAACGATGCCCCACGGACACCCACTTTTGAAGCACTAATGTATTCATAGATCGAGTCTGTAATTTCCATTTTAGAGTTTGTTGTTTGTCAGTCTGTTTTCTTTTTGCGTCCAAGCATGCTAGTATGTTCGGAGTCTGTATTCGAGTTCAGTTGAAGCCTGTTATTTCCCATTTCAAAATGTTTAGTTTGTAATAGAATGTTGTGGTAATGAAAAACTTGAAAAAATCCCAAAATTGTTTCCTTTATTATAATACTTATTTTCACGAACTATGTTTGGTCTGATTCGTGCGGGGTCACGATACATAGGCAATCTCCATAGGATTCGACCGCAACCAAATGAAGAAAAAAAAAAGAAAGAAAACAAGAGAGGAAGGAAGAATAAGAAAAGAAAAGAGCAGAAAACAAGAAAGGGATAAAATGCGGAAAGAAAAGAAAAGAGAAAAGAAAACAAAGAGAAAGCTTACAGTTGGAACTAAGAAAATGCCAGGAAGACGCATGCGGTCGAGCAAATGCATAATAGAAATGGTTGACTGTATAGGTGCATTCATGCCTAATGTGCGGTTATCCAATCTATTGAAACCTAATCGCTAACAAAATTGTTGTCAACATGTGTAAGTCCAGGCAGGTGGTTAGTTGATTGGCAGTTCTGGCAACTCACCCGTACAACACCCGGTCGAAAGATAAAGTAAACATGATAGGACAGGATTCGGATACCAGTATTGTGGATCCTTCAAATGAAGTTGAGGTGACAGATGTGGGTGCTATGAAAGAAGAGATGCGGAAATTGAAAGCTCAAATGGCCGAATTGCATCGGGTATAGTCTTAGGGGCACCCGACACCACTATACCCCACTAATTCATCTTACATCCCACCTCAGGCTCAGGCTCAGGAGCCCACTACTCCCCATGCATCTTCAGCTTTTCCCTATCACACCTAGGTCTATGGTACTACTTCATATGCTCCTCCAGCTCCACCACCCAAACAGAACCCTCCCCCACCCATGGTTCCAGTCTTTGTGGCACCTCCCCCAGCCCCATTACATAGATCATCCAGTGAGCCGCTATTCCAAGCTCACGACACCCAATATTACCCTCATGAACCCACTTTCAAAGCGCCTGGGCCATATACCTATACACCCAATTTTGAGATCCCGGGAGAAGTTGAGAAACCAGTTAAGAATGTGGAACAGGAAGAAGTGATTCGTAAAGTCAAAAGCCTTGGGCAATCCTTCCGGAACATGCATGGTTTAGGCAACCAAGTAAGTGTTGCGTACAAAGATTTGTGCCCTTTCCCGGATGTCCAGTTGCCCGCAGGTTTCAAAATGCCAAGTTTGATTTGTACGAGGGACATGGCGATCCGGTGGCCCACCTCTGAGGTTTCTGCAGTAAAATGAGAGGAGCAGGGGGGAAGGATGAATTGTTGATAGCCTATTTCGGTCAAAGTCTGAACAGGTCCGCATTGGAATGGTACACGAGACAGGACCCCGACCGATAGTATACATGGGATGATTTGGCACAAGCGTTCATTGGCCATTTTCAGTATAACCTTGAGATAGTCCCCGATCGTCTGTCATTGTTGAAGTTGGAGAAGATGCCCGCGGAGAGTTTTAGAGAATTTGGTTTCCACTGGAGGGAACAGGCAGCAAGAGTCGATCCTCCGATGAGGGAGAGTGAGATGGTAGACTATTTCCTGCAGACGTTGGAGCCGACCTATTTTGGTCATCTGGTGACATCTGTTGGAAAATCATTCAATGAAGTGGTAAAAATGGGAGCCATGATTGAAGAAGGATTGAAGTCTAACAAAATCTTGAGTTATTCGGCATTGAAAGCAACTACCCAGGCCATCCAAAGCGGTACTGGTGGTGTACTCAGAAAGAAGAAGAAGAAAGAAGTTGCCACAGTTGAAACTAGTACTTGGTCCAGGCCCAATAACCCTCCGCCCTACTACAACCAACCCAGACCCCACCACCCAAATTACCAGTATACCCTATATGGCCCACCAAAACATTATTATCCACCACCAGAACCACACCTTTCTATCCACCATGCCCAGACATACACTCAGCCTCCGGCGCACTCGCAATGGCATGCACCGACTCCCCAAAACACATATCCACCCCCACAAAATACCTATCCACCTCCCAGGACAAATAGACCAGGAACCGGCTTCCGCCCAAACCAAGCTTTTAGAAGCGAGAAGGCCCCGAACAGAAAAACATTTACTCCACTTGGAGAATCTTACACCACTCTCTTCCATAGATTGAAACAGTTGGGAATGTTGACCCCAATTGAGCCCAAAGCACCAAACCCCCCTCCCAGAAACCTGGACCATTCTGTTAGCTGCGAGTATTGCTCAGGGATGCCGGGGCACGATACTGAAAAATGTTGGAAATTGAAAAATGCGGTACAAGAACTCATTGATAATCGTCGTATTGAAGTACAGGCTCCGGAGGCTCCAAACATCAATCAAAACCCGTTACCAGTGCATTATGAAGCCAATATGATCGAACTGATACATAAGGGGGCAGAGCCTAAAAAACCCTCGCAAACGGTCATGGTGATCCGTTCTACGGAAGCCAAGGTCAAAGAAAATACAATTAGCGTGAGGCTAGCGGTTCAGCTAAAAGCGATAAAAGATAAGCCAGTGTTGGTAATGGGAAAAGGACCATTTGTTGCTGCAAAGAAGCCAGATCTAGTCAAGTTAGTGATACCAGGGTCAGCATCTGCACCCGTGGTTGTTGTGAAAGGGGCCTACATAGAACCAGTTGTTGTAAAGCTGGTAGTCCAATTACCCGTGGTTGATAGCAAAGCGGTGCCGTGGAAATATGACAAGGTAGTGGTGACATACAAAGGAAAGGAAATTGAGGAAGAGAGTTGTGAAGCACAAGGATTAACTTGGTCAGGACGTTGTTTTGCTCCCGAAGAGTTGAGAAAGGCTAGGGGCGCTAATGACAATCCAGTGCTAGTCAAGAAGGCTGTGACGGAAGAAGAGGCAGAAGAATTTCTGAAAAAGATGAAAGTGCAAGATTATTCCATTGTTGAACAATTGAGAAAAATACCGGCCCAGATCTCGTTGTTGTCATTATTGATCCACTCTAACGAGCATTGCCGAGCTTTGATGAAGATATTGAATGAAGCTCATGTGCCCGACAGAATTTTAGTGAACCATCTGGAGACAATTGCCAACAAGATCTTTGAGGTAAACATGGTAACATTTTCTGATGATGAATTGCCTGTGGAAGGCACAGAACACAATAAAGCTCTCTACTTGACGGTCAAGTGTGAAGATTCAATGGTTACTGGGGTGTTGATCGATAACGGGTCAAGTGCTAATATTTGTACGTTGTCCACATTGAACAAGTTGAAGATTGATGATGATAGAATCCGCAAAAATAGTGTTTGTGTTCGAGGGTTCGACGGAGGGGTAACAAACACAGTGGGGGATATTATACTCGAATTGACTATTGGCCCAGTCGAGTTCACTATGCAATTTCAGGTGTTGGATGCTGCAGTGTCCTACAATCTTTTGTTGGGTCGACCATGGATCCACGCGGCCAAACCAGTGCCTTCCACACTACACCAAATGGTCAAGTTCGAGTGGGACAGACAAGAAATCATGTTATATGGGGAAGATCCCACATACGCCATGAATGATGCCATTGTGCCCTTTATAGAAACTGAAGATGATAAGGGACCATGGGTTTATCAGGTCTTCGACACAGTCCCGGTAAACAGAGTGCCCGAGGGTAAAAGAATTCCATGTCCTAAGGTGGCAGCTGCGCCATCATGGAGGTATCAGAAATGCTGAGTAATGGGTTCGTGCCAGGAAAAGGTCTGGGGGCTGAGCTTTAGGGCATTGTTCAACCTGTTTCTCTACCCAAAAACCTGGACACCTTCGGACTGGGGTTCAAACCAATAGCGGCAGATGTTAGAAGAGCTCGTAAGTTGAAAAAGAAAGCTTGGGTTCTTCCCAAACCGATTCCACGCTTGTCCAGGTCCTTCGTCAGGCCGGGTGTCAGGAAGCAGTCATTGGCAAAGGTGTCAGGTCCACTGATTGGTGCAGAGGGGAACTTGGATAAGGTGTTCGAGAGGGTATTTGCTGAAGTGAACATGGTTGAGGCCGGGGAAGGGTCAAGCAAAGCAGATATACAGTACATCGGACCACGTGCTAATGTCAACAATTGGGAAGCTACTCCTCTTCCAATTCGGAGGGAGTCGTGGTAGTGGGTTTTGTTTTCCTTTTGTTCACCTGGATTATTCCAGGGTTTCTAATTCAGTTGCTATGTTCCGTCCGTTTGGATGAGTTAAAACCCTGTTATCTTTACATTCAATGAAATGCAATTTTTCTCCTTTCTTCATTCCTAATTCTGTTTCCATTTTTCTTTTCTTTTTGTACAGTTCCTGTTATGCTGATATCAATGACATGACATGCATGAGGAATCTTCGGCCCAGTTTTAAAAGCCAATCTAACTCAGAAATAATAATACAAGAAATCGAGTGTGATGATGAGGTGGAATGTGATGATGACGAGGCCTATGAGGAAATTAGTAAAGAATTATGTCACTTTGAAGAAAAACCCAAACCTAACCTAAGAGACACAGAAGCAGTTAATCTATGGGACCAAGACAATGTTCGCGAAACTAAAATAAGTGTTTATCTGTAGCCACGACTCAAGGAGGAGATAATTAAAGCATTGTTCGAATACAAAGATGTTTTTGCGTGGTCGTATGATGATATGCCAGGTCTAAGTACTGATTTAGTGGTTCACAAACTGCCCACTGATCCAGCACTTCCCCCTGTCAAGCAGAAGTTGAGAAAGTTCAAAACGGACATAAGTGTGAAGATCAAAGAAGAAATTACTAAGCAATTTGATGCAAATGTCATTCGGGTTACACGGTATCCCACTTGGTTAGCTAATGTTGTGACTGTGCCGAAGAAAGACGGCAAGACCAGGGTGTGTGTCGATTATCGAGATCTTAACAAGGCGAGTCCAAAAGACAATTTCCCACTGCCCAACATCCATATACTGATTGACAATTGTGCCAAACATGATATTGGTTCTTTTGTGGATTGTTACGCGGGTTATCATCAAATTCTAATGGACGAGGAAGATGCAGAAAAGACGACATTCATCACGCCGTGGGGAACGTACTGTTATCGGGTCATGCTGTTTGGTTTGAAAAATGCTGGGGCAACTTATATGAGGGCCATGACCACAATATTCCATGATATGATACATAAGGAAAACGAGGTGTACGTGGATGATGTGATCGTTAAGTCTAGATAGCAGTCCGACCATGTCAGAGATTTGAGAAAGTTCTTTCAAAGGCTTTGTAGGTACAATCTTAAGCTCAATCCTGCAAAGTGTGCTTTCGGAGTGCCATCTGGGAAGTTGTTGCGGTTTATAGTCAGTCGTCGAGGCATTGAGATAGACCCATCAAAGATTAAAGCTATTCAGGAATTGCCGCCTCCAAGAAACAAAACCGAGGTGATGAGTTTGTTGGGAAGATTGAATTATATCAGTAGGTTCATCGCTCAACTCACGACAACTTGTGAGCCGATTTTCAAATTGTTGAAGATAGACGCTGTAGTCAAATGGACTGATGAATGTCAGGAGGCTTTTGATAAGATAAAGCGGTATTTGTCGAACCCACCCGTGTTGGTCCCGCCAGAACCAGGGAGGCCTTTGATTCTATATCTGACGGTTTTGGATAATTCATTCGGCTGTGTACTGGGGCAGCATAATATTACGTGCAGAAAGGAGTAGGCTATCTACTATCTCAGTAAGAAGTTCACATCTTACGAGGTTAAGTATACTCATCTGGAGAGGACATGTTGCGCCCTAACTTAGGTGGCACAGAAGTTGAAACATTATTTGTCATCCTACAACACTTACCTCATATCTCGCTTGGACCCATTGAAGTATATTTTTCAGAAGCCTAAGCCCACATGGAGGCTTGCAAGGTGGCAGATCCTGCTTACAGAGTTCGACATTATCTATGTGACACGGACTGCAATGAAAGCACATGCATTAGCTGATCATTTGGCTGAGAACCTCGTCGATGAAGATTACGAACCTTTGAAAACTTATTTCCATGATGAAGAGGTGATGCACATTGATGAATTGGAACAAGTTGAGTAGCCGGGATGGAAACTTTTCTTTGATGGGGCTGTAAATATGAAAGGTGTGGGAATAGGAGCAGTACTTATTTCTGACACAGGTCAGCATTACCCTGTTATAGCTCAACTTCGTTTTTACTATACGAACAACATGGCAGAATATGAGGCGTGTATATTGGGATTGAGATTAGCTGTAGATATGGGTGTACAGGAAGTCTTGGTCATGGGTGACTCGGACCTATTGGTACACCAAATTCAAGGAGAATGGGAAACACGGGATTTAAAGCTTATACCGTATCGGCAATGTCTACATGAGCTTTGTCAGTGGTTTCAGTCTATAGAGTTCAGGCACATTCCAAGGATTCATAATGAGGTTGCCGACGCTTTGGCTACTTTGGCATTGACGCTTTGGCTACTTCAGGTCCATGATCAGCATGTTTACTGTAATATGATAGAAGAGGAACTCGACGGCGAGCCATGGTTCCATGATATCAAAAAGCACATTAGGATGGGAGTATATCCGGTGCAGGCCACCGGTGATCAGAAAAGAACGATTCGGCGATTGGCAAGCAGGTTTTTCTTTAGTGGAGGAGTGTTGTACAAAAGAACTCCAGACCTCGGGTTGTTGAGATGCATGGACGCAAGACAGGCCACATCTATCATGACTGAGGTACATTCCAGAGTTTGTGGACCGCATCTGAGTGGGTACGTTCTGGCAAAAAAGATTCTCCGAGCAGGTTATTATTGGCTCACTATGGAGCGGGATTGTATCAGTTTTGTGCGTAAATGTCATCAGTGCCAAGTGCATGGAGATTTGATTCATTCTCCACCATCAGAACTACATACGATGTCCGCACCATGGCCTTTTGTTGCATGGGGCATGGATGTTATTGGGCCAATTGATCCAACATCATCAAATGGGCACTGGTTTATTCTGGTAGCTATAGACTATTTTACCAAATGGGTGGAAGCTAAGACGTTTAAGTCTGTGACTAAGAAAGCTGTGGTCGACTTTGTGCACTCAAATATCATCTGTCCGTTTGGGATTCCGAAGGTAATCATCACGGATAATAGGGCTAATCTTAATAGTCATTTGATGAAGGAGACATGTGAGCAGTTTAAGATTACCCATAAGCATTCTACTCCATACTGTCCCAAGGCAAATGGTGCGGTTGAAGCAGCCAATAAGAATATAAAGAAAATACTCCGGAAGATGGTTGAAGGGTCTAGACAGTGGCATGAGAAGTTACCTTTTGCATTGTTAGGGTACCGCACCACCGTTCGTACCTCGGTGGGGGCAACTCCTTATTCATTGGTGTATGGCACCGAGGCAGTAATACCTGCAGAGGTGGAAATCCCGTCTCTGCGAATCATCATGGAGGCTGAGATCGATGATGATGAATGGGTGAAAAGCTGCCTCGAGCAGTTGAGTTTGATTGCCGAGAAGAGATTGGCATCAATGTGTCATGTTCAACTGTACCAGCAAATAATGGCAAGAGCGTACAACAAGAAAGTGCGTCCGAGGAAGTTTGAAGTCGGACTGCTAGTGCTGAGACGTATTCTGCCTCATTGGGCTGAAGCAAAAGGAAAATTCGCCCCAAACTGGCAGGGGCCATTTGTTGTAACCAGAGTGTTGTCTAATAGTGCACTATATCTGATAGACATAGAAGGAAATGTGTAGAAATGGCCATCAATTCCGATGCGGTCAAGAGATACTATGTATGATTCTTTATTCTGAATATACTTGTTTGTATTTGGCACCTTTTAAAGATTGAAATGACGAAGGCGTTTTGTTCTGCTATCCAAACACTTTATCCATTGTTATCCCCTTTTGAGCCTTAATTGTTTTCGTTCATACCCCTCTTTCGGAATCAAAGGCATAATCAGGAAACGCAGGTGCCGGATATTAAAAAAAAAGAAAAAGAAAAAAAAGAAAGAAAAAGAAAGAAATGAAAGGAAAAGAAAGAAATGAAAGGAAAAATGGAAGAAAAAAAGAAGAAGAGAAACATAACAACGTAGTCTCTATGAAGTGAACTACGTTCGACTTGATCCCGAAAGGGTACGTAAGCAGCTTCTCTGAGGTTCAGTCATACCAAAATAACAATCCAAAAGTCCCCGAGCAAGAAACTGAGGCAGAAGTTGTGGTTTGTTGTGAGAAATTGGATTCCGAAATTTGTATTTTTAACCCATTTTGAAATTGTTTTGAGCCTTTTATACCCTTCTTTCTAACCCATCCAAAAGCCGACATTACGGTCCAAATAAAGACCTTCTGATCAATTTTGGGGAAATGCCAAGTCAAGCAGGTAGAGGTAATTCATGACAGGGGTAACATCCTGATTCAAGCAAAAATAAAAAATAAAAATAAAAAATAAAAAAAAAATAAAAAAATGACAGAGTCTTATTGGTGAAAACCTTCACAGACACCGTAAGGCGACGGGAGCTGAGAGAAAATAAAAATGAGAGAGTCTTAGTGGTGAAAACCCTCGTGGGCACCTTGAGGCGAAAGTGAGTTGAGAAATGGTCAATTGATAAAGGTTCGTCGGTGAAAAACTGTTCCGTGGCACCGCAAGATAAACAGGGTTGGTTTGGTTAAGGTAATCAAGTGATGGAAGTTCTGAGCAATGAAGTATGGCAACTGAAAGCTGGTTAGTTGGACAGATTGGGCCGGTTAGTTCGAAATGCATGTCATGACCATTGATGCCATCTATTCCGGTCAGATAAGTTTCTTTTCTTTTTCCTTGTTTTTTTATAGTCATCTGGTTTTGGATTCTCCTTATCCTTAATCCATAAAATCATTGCATTTCATTTTCTTTTTGGGGGTTTTGTCTGTCTAAGATGTTCCAATGTCAGTTTTGTTCAATGCAAAGGGGAAAAGATTTCAAAGCTCACTACCAGCTCCTGAAAATGGTAAAACAATATGTGGCCAGAGCATGTCAACAACACCGTGCCGTAAAGTGGAATAGGGGAAGTCGCCGAAAGTTTTATAGGTGGACTAATTGGGAAATGTTGTGGGAAATGTAAAGGTTCATGCAAAAAGGGTCGGAAAAGTGAAACAACAACATGGGTACAAAACATTCAGGTTGTCAAAGGTTGGGGAAGGGGAAGGTCAGTCAGAAAGTCAAGCGGTTCAAGGTTAGTTCGAGGAAGCCAGTCAACACAAAGCAAGGCAGTGGAAGGATTTTGCAGCAAGAATGCCATCAACTAACCACCATTTAAACTAACGAAATTTGCTTTGATTGAAACAGGGGCAGAAAAGTTGTTTGTTCAAGAGGAATTCTCCGTGAGGGAAAAACAAGAAGTAATCAGGTTTGACTGCAAGTAAGTTACGGTTAAAACAGAGGATAATGAGGAGTAACATAGGAATGTAGGGTAGTCTCAAAGCTTGCATGTTTAGGACAAAAGTTTTTAGTTCTAAAGTGGGGAGCCCGCCCCTATAACAAGGGAATACATTTAAGTCTTTAATTTTAAGTTTTGAAGTGGGGATCCCGCCCCGATAACAGAGGAATACATTTCAGTCTTTAAATTTAAGTTTGGTCAGTCTTTAAATTTTAAGTTTTGAAGTGGGGAGCTGCCCCGATAACAGAGGAAAACATTTCAATCTTTAATTTTAAGTTTTGAAGTGGGGATCCCGCCCCGATAACAGAGGAATACATTTCAGTCTTTAAATTTTAAGTTTTCAGTCTTTAATTTTAAGTTTTGAAGTGGGGATCCCGTCCCGATAACAGAGGAATACATTTCAGTCTTTAAATTTTAAGTTTGGTCAATCTTTAAATTTTAAGTTTTGAAGTGGGGAGCCCGCCTCGATAACAGAGGAATACATTTCAGTCTTTAATTTTAAGTTTTGAAGTGGGGATCCCGCCCCAATAACAGAGGAATACATTTCAGTCTTAAAATTTTAAGTTTGGTTAGTCTTTAATTTTCAAGTGTTGAAGTCAGGAGCCCGCCTGAAGAATGGAGGTATTACAATTCAAGTTTTAGCTTTTAAATTCTCATCCAGTAACAAGCACCCAGTTTTCCAAACTGGGGCAGAAAGTTTTCTTTGTTTGTCTTTTTATGAAATCAGGAGCCCGCCTGGATAACAGAGGAATACATTCAAGTTCAAGTTTATTCAAGTTCAGCAATTTGGAAGAGAAGGGACAACATCTCAGTTGACCAGTTGAAGTAACAACAAGGGATTTTACCGAGAAAACACAAGACAATGAGGCAACGAGAAAACACAAGACAACAAGACAATAAGGAAGTACAAAAGCAAGTTGAAGATTTTAGATAGGACTTTTTGTAATTCATAGTTCATAGCTTAGGCTAGCTTCTTTTATTTTTGACACGGTGTAATAAGGGAGGTCAGCAAGCAGCAGCAACAACAATCGCAGTGAAATCACAGCTCCTGGTAGTCCCAGCTACCAGACATTTCCGAACTACACTGACCTGATTCCTGTTTAACCCAGGATATGTAGGCAACCTCTGAAGCAGGGTGCGGTCAAACTTTTCAAAAATGCTTCACAACGGAATATTTGAACGGGCAAAAATCGCTCGTATTTGCTCACTTATCTTTGCACAAAAACTTTTCATGTTTCCGAGCAAAGAGGGGCAGCTGTGAGCACGTGATTTTTGCCCTATATATGAATTATTCCCAAAAATTCAAACAAAAATGATTTTTCCTTATTTTTACAATTTTTGAGAATTTTTGTGTCATTTTCTGTTAATTGTTTGCATTTTATTTATGCATGTTAATTCACATGAAAATACAAAAAATATGCATTTGCATTTAGGATATAATTTCATATTTTTAGGATTAATTAGGGATTTTTTTTTTGAACAAAACATGAAAATTACAAAAAATAGTTCACTTTAGCATTTTTATTGTTTTAATTGTAAAATTGTCACAAATTAGTTTTAATGTTTTAAGACATTAATTAGCTTAGTTTAGTTTTTAATTTTTTGCAATCTTTGCAAATTAGATAATTAGTAACAAAAATGAGGTGGAAAATAAGGATGAATTAATTTGGAAAATCAAAATACAAAGAGAAGAACAATTGAAAATGAGGAATAAAAGGGTTGTCTCTAGCAAAGAAACAATTGGGCCTCTTCTGAATTGAGCATTAGCCCAAACAATCACGCCAAATAGCCCAGTCCCGTCCATTAACCCAGTCCGGTTCCTAAACAAGTCCAAACGACGTCGTTTCCAGAATCAATCCTAGCCCTTAATTCTTGATCTAATGGTTGATAGTATCCTAGGATGTTTTACATAAATATGTCCAAACGAGCCCCTACCCCCCCTCACCTCATCGTCTCTCACAGAGACAAACAGATCCGCCACCGTTAGCCGCCGTCCTCCGCCTACCGGAAATCACCCCACGGCGGTTCCGGCAAGCCAAATAACCCCATTTTCACACCACGAACTCCTCTCAACCTCCCCTTTCTAACCAGCACCAGACTTATCTCGAATCTTAGCCATGGTCTTCGAATCTTCAATCGAAAAATGGCTGGAACCTTCAGTCTCTGATGACCTCCAAAAACACACCATAGAACCGCCTCAACCTCCTCTTCATGAATATCCAAACCTCTTCCTTCGAATCAAACCCTAGCTCGTCGAATGTAGATTTGAAATCAAGAACCCTAGCACCGCCACAAAATTCCCTGGTGGCGGTGCCACTTCCAACTAGTACCAAAGTCATACCATACACTCCCCGTTCTTCCCTCATCACTAATCTCTACATAAAAACCCTCGAATCTTACCAGGCCACCCCAATTTCAAATCTAGGGTTCACTGCGCCTAGTCACTCCGTGATTTGTCAAGGTCAAGCTACCCCAGGCTAGTATTATAGGTTTATTTCGAGAGAAATGGACGTATCGTACTAACTTGAAGTTAGTTTCGAAAGTTTGCATGATGGCCAAAATTCAGTGAGTGTTTCTTCTCTGTATTTTCTTTAGTTTTCTTTTTCGATTCAGTGTTGGGTCTGTTCGTTCAGGCATAATTCTTAATTCACAACTTAGTCGTCATAATGGGCGTAAATGTTTTGGTTAATTTTTAGGTTAATCTTCCTTTCTTCGTCCAAATTCTGATCTTATTTTGATTCTTTTGCTAAGTTTGAATGATCATTATTAATTGGTCAATTAGCCACTAGTTTAATTTGATTTTCCCTTTGTTTTGTTCATGTGATACTGATTTGGGACTTGACCAGACTTCTGCAATTAATTAGGTGGCACATGTTTGGTAGATGCTTTCAGTTCACTAGTATAAAGTTCATATTGCTTTTAATCTACTCCAGTAGATGTTAGTTTGCTTGATTTCAATTTTTGATTTTATTGGTTAATCGATAGTGCAATAATGGTGTTATTTGATATTTGATTAGTTCAGAGTTTAATTAGGTTTAAGGTTTGGATATAGCTGGTTAATGCCTTTATTAGTTAAATTCAGTTAAGTTCTTAGCTAAGGGCAAATGGGTTGATGTAGTTAACTAGGGTTGGTAATTTTAAGAGGCAACAAGGGTAGTTTGGGCATTAGAAAAGGGTAATTTTATTAGGTTTGGTAATTTCAAAACAGGGGAAAGGGTGATATAGGCATTGTATAGCTAAAAGAACCTTCTAAGACATTCCAAATGGGGCTTTAGTGTAAGTTTTAATAATTAAGGGCATTTACTTGGGTAACAAGTTAGGAAATAAGGGACTAATCTGAAAAGAAAGAGGGACTAATAGGGAAAACAGAAATCTGAGGGCTACCCCTCATTTGGCCTATAAAAAAGCATGTAATGCCTTGAAGAGGCATCTCTTTTTTTCCAGCCAGTTTAGCTCCAAAATACTCTCTCCATTTTAAATTCCAAGTCTGCAGTAGAAGTGAGAAACTTCTAAAATCTAGGTTGAAGTTCAGAAGTTCAGAAGTTCAGAAAAAATTCAAAAAAAAAACATTAGAAAACAGAGGAAAATCAAAAACATTACTATTTCATTGCCTATTTCAGATTCTTCTTTGGTATTCTTCATTTTTGCTCGAGGCTTAAGTTCTAAAAGCATTCAGAAGTGTTTAATGACTGACTCAAGTGAATTTGGGCTTGTCTAGTTTGGATTTCAGTTGAGTTTTGTTCCAGTGAGGTTTCAGAGGCATCTAACTTCAGTTTTGAGGGCTAGGAGTGCATGTCAAGTGCGTGTTGAATTGATCTATTGAGTCTGCTTGTATTTCTGGTTTTCAAAAATCATTTTCTGGCCTGTTCTGTGATGCTATATTGCTGAGTTTGGTTGTTGTTGCTGTTCAAAGTAGCTGACATTCTTTCCTTCTCATATTTCCCTTTCCAGGTACACTTGTACACCCTTGGTTGTTGAAATGAAATGAAGTTTGGATCAAGGCTCCTCTGTCGCATTCGCTGTTTAATAGCTGAACTGTAGTTATAATCAATCATGCCTAGTTGTTTAGTTTAATTTGTATGAGCTTAATTAGAATTATTTCCAATTGATATGAACTGCCTAGAAATTGGATTGTAATGATCTACTTTTATTAACTTTGTACTGCTTAAGCTTTTGGACTGTGGAAATATTGGATTTGTGATTGTTTCATGTAGTGTATAGTTATTTAGTATCAGATTCAATTGATTAAAATCTATGGAAACGAACTGAGGAAGAAGGAGTTAGTATTCTGTATTCGATAGTTCAATTATCTACTTATCGTTTGTTAGCTTGAGTAAATGCAAAGTAATTAAGGCGCATTGTGTTATCAAATCATGGATCAAAAGCACGTTGTAGTAGTTTCCAAATGCTCCAGTTGTTGTTAAAATTGATTTTAAATCGTATAGTTTATTTCCAGAATCGAATCCGGGTTAGTATGTGATTAATTGTTAGTAAACATTTTTAGTAATCTACTAGTGGTAATTTCCGTTCAATTGATACCACCGCTGATTTGAAATAGTTGATCAGTGTATTTAAAATTTGTCTCCTGGTAAAAATTGCTTGGCGTTTTGTTGTACATTCTTTGGGATTGAGAGTTTGGGCCCTGTTGGTCAGTTGAAGGCCCAGGCCATGGATCCTGTTGATTTAATTGATGAAGAGTTCAGGCTGCGTAGCCTGAGACTTGGGCTCGGGCACAATGTTAATAGCCCAAAACTGGGCACACGCAAGCCTTGTGAATATGGACTGTCAGTTGGAATTTTGGGATGTTTCCATCTAGACTCGATGTCTGATTCGCGCACAGTTGATGGAAATGGAAATGGGGCTCTTTACACAAGCCCAGTTCAATAAGCCCATAATTTGGGCTTAGGTCAAAGAGTTCAATTCAAGATTTAAGAAACAATATAAGTTTGAGTTTTAAGTTAGGTAGCGGGTTCAAATTAAAAGGTTCTTCCTTTTGTTTGGACCTGGACTTGAACTTGAAGCCCGAATTCTAACAAAATAATTGTGTAGGATTTTATTTATTTTTAGAGACAAATAATTAAAAAATCATAGTCACTTTAGGATTGACCTTTAAATAAGATGTTGAGACGAGCCTCGCCGAATAAAATGTGCAAATTGCGGGGCCCTCATGCAATGCTTAACTAAACAATACTTAGAGAATCGGGAAGGGCCGTTTAGCAAATTTCACGGCCCTCCCAAAAGAAAATAACGCATAGCCACTTTAGGCGCGATTTTAATAAAATTACCTTCCTAAACTCGGGTGTGCATTTCATGTGACCCAAATCAAAGCCCAAAACGTTGAATAAAGTGTGTCTAGGATTGTGGGTGCATTTCATGTGACGTGATCCAAAGACACATTTTAAACGACGTTCAACTTTCTTTTAAAAAAATGTAAATAATAAGCGGTTAAAAGTAAAATATGGCACATAGGTTCTTCATGTAATAAAATCAGTAAATAAGCTAAATGCAACAGTTGAGCGACTGTGCTAGAACCACAGAATCCAGGAATGCCTAACATCTTCTCGCGGGTTAACATAATTCCTTACTCGGATCTCTGGTTCGCGGACTGTTAACAGAGTCATATTTTTCCTCGGTTCGGGATTCAACCGGTGACTTGGGACACCTTTAATCTCCCAGGTGGCGACTCTGAATAATTAATAACTATATCCCGTTCCGATTGTCCTTTAAATGGAAAAACTCATTTACGCCCTCGGGGTGTAGGTAAAAAGGGAGGTGTGACACCATCTCAATTATGCCCTATGGGAGCTAATAGATATAATTTAAGAGAAGGATATGATATCAAGATCCAGCTGGGGTTAGAGTAACCGAAAACTGTGGATGGATTGTTATCATTAGCTAACATTTCTGCAGGATAGTGAAAAATATGGTAATAGTATATTATTTGAGCAGGGAGAATGTTTTCTCCACGATTGCAAGTGCTTTTCCACAATCGCGTAAGGCAATAACTAGGCAGCAGTATATTATTTTCAAATCGAGGGTTTTGTTCCATTTTTCATCTTTTGAGCTAAAGACCTCAGTTTTGGGTGATGTATGAAGAAATTTTAAAGGAATTGGCCGAGGTAAGTGATTTAAACTCAAATTTGATTATTATACATGAATCCATCATAATTTTACCATTTAGTTAGTGTTTTTGGTTGGAAAGATTGGGTGAATTTGTGAAAATCTCATGAGCTATATTTTGAGGATTTGAAAGGCAATTTGAGGTCGGAATTGAATAATTTTAGTATGGTTGGACTCATTATTGAATAGGTGTTCAGATTTTACAAGTGTGGTCGGGTTCTGAGACCCGCGCCCGGGGGTTGACTTTCTAACTTGACTTTTTATTTTTCTTTAAATATATTAACTTTATTATCCAGAATAGTTTTCTATGGCTTCTATTTATGGTATAAAGTTACCAGATTCGAGTTGTTTGGAGTTGGAGATTCACAGAAAAGGCTTACTAGTGGATTGAGTTAGCGTGTTTTGAGGTAAGTATCTTGCCTATCTTAGTTTGGGAGAATTACCCCTTAGGAGAGTTGTTTTGTGTCATTTGTGGTACGTGAAGGTCGTGTACGCAAGATAAAGAGTGAGTACATGGGCTATATGTGGTAATTGACCGGTTTAAGTTATGTAGATTCTTTTCATTCCTTTAATCGAATTGTCATAACATGTTATATTCCTCATCGTTAATCTATCCTTACATGCTTTACTTGACATTGTTAATACTTGTTTCACCTCTTACTTGTTATTTGCCCTTACATGCTTAGTTGAAGTTACTGTTTCCTTATTGCCTTGTTACATATTTAACTATTGTTTTACCTTACTTGAAGTTGTTATTTCTTGGAATACCTTATTGTTAAGTTTTGGTGTTGAAGTTGTAAAAGTTGTGATCACATTTAGGAAAAATTATAAATTGTTGAAATACCATTCTTGTTGAGATATTCACTTTCTGTTGCTATTGTTGAGGCTCTTGAACACATTGTGATTGAGTTATGGGCTATTGTTGTGGAAATATTTTTATTACTGATTCATTTGGCGAGTTGTGATATGTTGTGATATTGATACACATGCGGTGGTATAAGGATAAAGGTTGATACACATGCGGTGAGATAAGGTGGGCTTGATACGCGTGTTGCTAGTAAGGAAATTACTTAAAGTCACGCGGTGTGATAAGGTGGGATAAAACGCGGTAGCTATTTTGAAAAATAATTTTCAAAAACAAATGTAACGCTCCCGCGGTGATATAAGAAAAGATTGTGATTATGAAATGAGATACGAGGTGGTACCTCATATGTGATTCTTGTTGTAATCTTTCATTTACATCACTTGTGTTTGTCTGCATAGTTTCCTTGGTGTTCTTATTATGAGTTCCTCCCTTGATGCCTTTATTGCCTTAATTTCAATGTAGCTTATCTTGTTGTATTTCTTTATTGTATCATTTCCTTGTTTCCATAATTATATTGTACCATACATGTTCAGCTTCTTTATTTATTCTAGTATGTGTCTTGACCTGACCTCGTCACTATAATGAACCAGCCGGTCGTTTTGAGAATTTAAGTTTCATTCAGTAGCATTAGGTCTTGAGGAGCTTCATATCATGTTTATCGACTTGCGCGCATGGTTGAATTCAGTTACCAGAGATTCAGAGTCGAATTGGAAGAAGGAATCTAGTTTTGGAAGCTTAAGTAGTGAAAATTTTGACCGGAATTTGACTTTTATGTAAATGGATTCATAATGAGTTTTGGATGATGTCAGTAGCTTCTTATGGTGATTTTGTACTTAGGCGCGTGTCCAGATTCAGATTTGGGGGTCCGTAGGGTAATTTGGAGCATTTCGGTGGAAGTTAGAAAAGTTGAAGTTTGGAAAATGGAGAAATTTGACCCATAGTTGACTTTTTTGATATCATAGTCGGATTGCAATTCCGAGAGTTGCAACAGCTCTGTTATGTCATTTGGGACTTGTTTGCAAAATTTGGCATCATTTCAGGTTGGTTTGATTGGTTTCGGCATGAGTTTTCGAAGTTAGAATATTTGGAAGTTCATAGTTCGATTCATGGTGCGATTTGCATTTTTGGCATTGTTTGATGTGATTCGAGACCTCGAGCAAATCCGTGTTAGGTTATAAAACTTGTTTGTGTGTTTAGACGGGGTCCCGGGGGCCTCGAGTGTGTTTCGGGTGGGCTTCGGGCCAGTTTCCTCTATTTTTGGATTTCTGGTTTCTGGTGTCTGATATCCTTCTTCGTGATCGCGAAGTTCCTTTTGCGTTCACATAGTGTTCTACTGACTCGCCTGATTTTCCTTCTTCGTATTCGCATAGTATACCTCGCGATCGCGTAACCCTGCTCATCCAATTCATTGCGTTTGCACCATCACTTCCGCATCCGCGTAGCAGAACCAGGCCCTAGGCACTATTTATCACTTTCCTCTTCGTGTTCGCGTATCCCTTATGCATTCACGTAGGTTCTCGTTCTCTCTTCTTCGTGTTCACGTTGCTTCACTCGCGTTCGTGATGTGCTTTTCTTGGCAGTTTCATTTTTCTTCTTCACCAACGCGATTCCTCCTACGCGTTCGTGATGCATAAGGACCTGGGTAGAATATAAGATCTTCAAATCGAGGGCTAGGCCATTTTTATCATATTTTGACTTCTAGAGCTCGGTTTTGAGCGATTCCTTGTGGTTTTTTCAAGAAAATCGATTGGGTATGTGTTCTTCACCTAGTATTTAATATAATCCATGATTTTATCTTCATTTTAATCATGTAATTTGGGTTTTGGCTTGAGGAAAATGTTAGTTTTTGAAGAAAATTTCTAAAATGAAAAATCATGATTTGAAGGACAAAATGGTATCGAAATTTGATAATTTTTGTATGATTGAACTCGTATCAGAATAGGTATTCAATTTTTGTAAAATTTGTCAGGTTCCGAGGTGCGGGCCCGGGGGTCGACTTTTGGACCGATTTTTGGATTATGTTAAAGATTGAGACTTTATGATCTAGAATACTTTCTTATGAGTTTTATTTGTGCTTTGAAGTTATTTTGGTTAGAGTTGAGCTGTCCGGAGGTCTTTTCACCCGAGAAGTTCATTTTAAAGTATCGATTTGTCTTCTTTGAGTTAAGTATCTTGCCTAACCTTGTGTGGGGGATTTTCCCTTGTGATTTGAGTCTTCTATGTTGATTGTAGTTCGTGTACGCGAGGTGACGAGTGCGTACTCAGACTTATTTGTGGAGAACTAGCCTTTTAGGTTTCTTAGGTCCTTATATTCACTATGTATAAAGTTGTTCTTGCTATGACTGAGTTCCTATTTACTAGTTTCACCTTTACATGCTTAAATTAGAATTAATTGCTTTAGGATTCACTCTTATTGCCTATTTGACTCTTATTTGACTTAACTGGAGATTTTACCTCTTCTATTGTCATGTTATCTTTTCATAACTGCTAATCTTTATTTGAAATTATCATCATCTCATCCTATAATTATTTAGTCTTAATTGAGGTTATGATTATCTTTCCACTGTCTATCTTTAATTGAATTGTTGAATATTCTTCGTAATTGCCCAACCTTAAAAGAAGTCTAGATATCCATATTTACCCTTATTTGGAACTATTTGACTCGTGTTAGATTTCCTTGTTGCCGAACTGTATATTGTGAAATTGTTGTGTCATATTAGTTCCTTCTTTGTTGTCAATTCTCTTTACGCCTAGCATTCTTTACCGTGGTTATTCCTTGTGAATGAGTTATACATTTCTTTGTGATTTAAAGTTCTTGAGTTGATTTACTTGCCGTACTTTGTATTATTATTATTGTTGTTGTTGTTGTTATACTTGTTGTGGTGATGCACGTGTTTTCGCCATGCTGTAACTGTTATCTCTGTTGGTTGTACTGCATATTTACTTTGGGACTACAGAACGGTATTCCGAGAGATCCCCCTGTTCTGCATATTTACTTTGGGACTACGAAATGGTATTCCAGGAGTTCCCCCTATTCTACATATTTATTTTGGGACTACGGAACCGTATTCCGGGAGATCTCCTTGTTCTGCATATTTACTTTGGGATTACGAAATAATATTCCGGGAGATCCCACTACACTGCATATTTATTTTGGGGCTACGAAACATATGAATTTGTTCTTAATATGAATGAGTTCCTATTTTGAGAGATTGTCCCAGACTTCAGGCAGATGTATTGCAGTAAGGTATTCAGGCGAGTAGAGGGCGCCCAAGAGGGGGAGGACCGACCTATTGATGTGTTTCATATGGTAGGCTTGAGGCCGTTGCAATAGATGATGTCATATATGTATGCTTTTGGTTTGTTATAGAGGAGCACCATCCTTATTTCATTACAATTCTGCTTGTCGAGGTGAGTTCCCCTATTTGTTGCTCCACTTATGGGTGTGTTTCATGATTTGGCACTCTGTTTACATATTTGCCCCTATTGGGAGATTTTATGAGTGGTAGTCATGCCTATCATTGTTTTTATTCATTAATGAGAGTTATGAGACTAGTAGTGAATTCCTGTTGTCCATTACAGTAGGCTTGATGTGATTTCTAAGTATTTTTGGTTACGAGCTGTGATTTTTATGCTCCACCGGTGTGGGAGCCAGTACGTATTATAGTTTTTTTTACAGAATTGATCTAGTGAAAGGTTTTAGTTGGTTTGATGTATATCCTACTTGTGATTCAGAGTTAAGGGTGGGACCCTTGTGATTTGATGTGTTCGACCCGGGCTGTGTACCGCAGTGGAAGTTATATTAGGATGATATCCTTGTGATTCGTTCATATATTTTGATTTTTCCTTGTATTGATTCGTAGAATTTTTACTGCTAGAGAGTTGTGCATGTCAGGCTTGTTTGGTAGTTCTCTTATGTGTTTCTCTTTACATATTCAATTATTTCATTCTGTGCTTCTTAAATTTTAGCTTGCGGGGTGTGTGCCCGGTGGTTTTAGTTGTGACTTGGTGATTTGTGTGTTTAGTTATGAGATCTTCATGTTTCTTGCATCATTGCCAGTGTTATGCAGGGTTAAAATAGAGTTCTAACTGATATGAGGCTAATGGCCGGTGCTGGATTTGATTTCGGGAAGATATGGTGATTAAAAATGTTATTATGGGCCATGTGTAATGTGTCGTGTTGTGTGATTGTACTCTATGGATGTAGGCATGAGTTATTGTAGTTGGGTGAGACTGATATCGGGTATGGATTTAGAATCGGGTCTTTTGGAAATGAATGGAAGGTGAGAATTTTTGTTGTAAGGCATATCAGTGTTGGTAGAAAGGCTAAATTACAGTTGAGATGGTGTTGTTAGGCTTATTTAGATGGGGGTGACGTGGGGTCACCCGCGGGTGCATGTTGGAAGTGTGCACTCAGTGATTTGAGGACTTTGAGGTTAATCTTGGCATGTTCGAGGACGAACGTTTGTATAAGAGTGGGAGGATGTAACGACTCGGCAGGTCATTTTGAGAATTTAAGTTTCGTTCAGCGGCATAAGGTCTTGAGCAACTTCATATTATGTGTATCAACTTGCGTGCATGGTTGAATTCAGTTACCGGATGATTTAGAGTCGAATTAGAAGAAGGAATCTAGTTTTGGAAGCTTAAGCGGTGATAATTTTGACCGGAATTTGACTTTTGTGTAAATGGCTCCGGAATGAGTTTTGGATAACGTTAGTAGCTTCATATGGTAATGTTGAACTTAGTCGCGCGTCCGGATTCGTATTTGGGGGTCTGTAGGGTAATTTGGAGCATTTCGACAAAAGTTGGAAAAGTTAAAGTTTGAAAAATGGAGAAGTTTGACCTATAGTTGACTTTTGTGATATCGGGGTCGGAATGCGATTTCAAGAGTTGGAACGGCTCTTTTATGTCATTTTGAACTTGTCAGCAAAATTTGGCGTCATTTTGAGTTGGTTTGATTGGTTTCGACACGAGTTTTCGAAGTTGGAAGATTTGGAAGTTCATAGTTCGATTCATGGTGCAATTTGCATTTTCGGCATTGGTTGATGTGATTCAAGACCCTGAGTGAGTCCGTGTTAGGTTATAGAACTTGTTTGTGTGTTTAGACGAGATTTCGGGGGGCCTCAGGTGTGTTTCGAGTGGGCTTCGGGCCAATTTCCTCTATTTTTGGATTGCTGGTTTCTAGTGTCTGATATCCTTCTTCGTGATCATGAAGTTCCTTTCGCGTTCGCATAGTGTTCTACTGACTGGCCTGATTTTCCTTCTTCGTGTTCGCGTAGTATGCCTCGCAATCGCGTAGCCCTGTTCATTCAATTCATCGCGTTCGCACCATCACTTCCGTGTTCGCGTAGCAGAACCAGGCCCTAGGCGCTGGTGATTACTTTCCTCTTCGCATTCACGTATCCCTTACGCAATCGCGTAGGTTCTCGTTTTCTCTTCTTCGTGTTCATGTTGCTTCACTCGCGTTCGCGATGGGCTTTTCTTGGAAGCTTCATTGTTCTTCTTCGGGAACACGATTCTTCATCCGCGTTCGCAATGCATAAGGGCCTGGGCAGAATATAAGATCTTCAAATCGAGGGTTAGGCCATTTTTATCATATTTTGACTTTGAGAGCTCGGTTTTGAGAGATTCCTTGTGGGATTTTCAAGCAAATCGATTGGGTAAGTGTTCTTCACCTAGTATTTAATATATTCCATGATTTTATCTTCATTTTTATCATTTAATTTGTGTTTTGGGTTGAGGAAAATGTTGGTTTTTGAAGAAAATTTCTAAAATGAAAAATCATGATTTGAAGGATAAAATGGTATCGGAATTTGATAAATTTTGTATAATTGAACTCGTATAGAAATGGGTATTTAGTTTTTGTAAAATTTATCAGGTACCGAGGTGCGGGCTGAATTTTTCCTTAGGATTTGAGTCTTTTATGTTGATTGTAGTTCGTGTACGCAAGGTGACGAGTGCGTACTCAGACTTATTTGTGGAGAACTGGCCTTTTAGGGTTATAAGGTCCTTATATTCACTTTGTATGAAGTTATTCTTGATATGAATGAGTTCCTATTTACTAGTTTCACCTCTACATGCTTAAATTAGAGTTAATTGCTTTAGGATTCACTCTTATTGCCTATTTGACTTAACTGAAGATTTTACCTCTTCTCATGTCATGCTATCTTTTCATAACTGCTTATCTTTATTTGAAATTATCATCATCTCATCCTATAATTGTTTAGTCTTAATTGAGGTTATGATTATCTTTCTGTTATCTATCTTTAATTAAATTGTTGAATATTCTTCGTAATTGCCCAACCTTAAAAGAAGTCTAGATATCTATGTTTTAGTTGACTTGTCCTTATTTCGAACTATTTGACTCGTGTTAGTTTTCCTTTTTGCGGAACTGTATATTGTGGAATCGTTGTGACCTATTAGTTCCTTCCTTGTTGGACTCTTTACGCCTATCGTTCTTTACTGTGGTTATTCCCTGTAAATAAGTTCTACCGTTCCTTTGTGATTTAAAGTTCTTGAGTTGATTTACTTGTCGTACTTTGTATTATTGTCATTGTTGTTGTTGTACTTGTTGTGGTGATGCACGATGTTTCAGCCGTGCTATAGCTGTTATCTCTGCTTGTTGCGCTGCATATTTACTTTGAAACTACAAAACGGTATTCTGGAAGATCCCCATTTCTACATATTTACTTTGGGACTACAAAACGGTATTCCGGGAGATTCCCCTGTTCTACATATTTACTTTGGGACTACAGAACCGTATTCCAGGAGATCCCCCTGTTTTGTATATTTACTTTGGGACTACGGAATGGTATTCTGGGAGATCCCCCTGCACTGCATATTTATTTTGGGACTACAGAACGGTATTCCGGGAGTTCCCCCTGCACATTTACGTTTTGGACTACGGGACGGTATCTTGGGAGATCCCATGTTGTTATATCTGTGTTCTGAGCTATTGTTCTTCTATGCTTACATTCTGGTAAACATTCTACATGCTGTTCGTTCTTTTCCTTATGCTTACTAGCGTTTATGAACTATGTTAGGATACTTGAACAAGCATACACGTAGCTAAGCACCCTTATTGGATAAGAGGTTTTCTTGTTATTGCTCAGTATAGACGCACACCCCTTGTTTACTTGCCTTCCATGTGAGAATGGATCTATTTGGCACGTGAGTCGTCAGTGCGATATGAGGTGTGATGAGGGCACATGATGCCAAATGTTAGGGTTCAGGTATTGAGACCCGTGAGTTGTAATTTATCTGAGGTTCGGTACTTCGTGAAGGTTGTTGACAAAGAAATCAAATGTGAAAGTTGTCGTAGTTGTTGAGTTATTATTTGTCCTTGCTATATCTGTGGTTTCATACTTAGGTTGTGTTTTCGCTCACTCTTCTGTGTCATCATTATGGTATTCCGCTGATACTAGTCGTTTTCCCTTTCTTATTGTAATTACCATATTGTTAGTCATATTGAGTAGTTTCCTTGTAGAAATCATGCACTATTGTTCCTATACTTATACTTGTTCAATTTATTAGACCAGTAGGTGTCTTGACTGTTCATCGTCACTACTCCACCGAGGTTAGTCTTGATACTTACTAGGCACCTCTATGGTGTGCTTATGCTATACTTCTGTACATTTTTATACAGATCCAGGTATTTGATCGTTAGTAGCTGTGTGAATTCTTGTTGAGGAGACTCAAGGTAAACCTGTTGCTGCGTTCGCAGGCTTCAGAGTCACCTTCCTATTTTGTATTCACACTGTTTTACTTATTTCCAAACAGTTGTATTTAGAAGTTGTAGTAAATTCTGTAGAGCTTATGACTTGTACTACCGGTTTTGAAAAATTGTAAATTTTGTAAAAATTTCTATATCGAGACTGTTATACTTTCTTTAATATTGTTGATATTCAGTAAATGTTAGGCTTACCTAGTCCCTAAGATTAGGTGCCATCACGATACCCAACGAAGGGAAAAATGGGTCGTGACAATCACTACTCTACTTTGGATAGGCTTCATACTTGTTGGGTACCGTTTTGGTGTACTCATACGACGCTTCTGCACATTGTTTTGTCAAGATCCAGGTGCCTCATACCTGGCTAGGCACCAGTGAGTTGAGCTCTCGGATCGGAGACTTCAAGGTATACCTACCGGCGTTCACAAGCGTCGGAGTCACCCTCTGTCCTTGATTTCTATGTCATACTCTTTATTTGGATAGTGATGTATTAGGGATGTTCCGTATATTCATGTAGAGCTTATGATTCGGTCTTACCAGAATTTGGGGAGTTATTGTTAGCTGTATCATGGAGATTCTGTTTTGATAGCTGGTTGCTTTTAAATTTGAAGTTCTATTATTATTTTCGTGATTTCTTCATGTATGTTAGTCTTACCTAGTCTTAGAGACTAGGTGCCATCACGACATTCTACGGTGGGAGATGGGGATCGTGACAATAATAATATCAAAGCCAAGTAATTAGAGAATTTGTTTATATCGTCATTATAAAAATACTTATATTTACTTTGTCTGTTTAATACATACAAAATGTACTATCACAAAAAGCTAAAACTACACAGTTTCCATAATCAAGATAAATTTAATATAATCTTGTGCTACAAGCATTCCGATGGCATGTTCGATTTTTATCTTAGTTTGTGAACTTAAACTTTACAACTTATAAGAACATATGATTTAATCTTTTGTGTATAAGTTAAAACTTTGTACACTAATTCATCTACTATATAAGTGTTTACCTCGAAAATATGAGTAACAATTAAATTTGATTAGTGGTTTTAAAGATATGTGATTTAGTTCAACACCAATTAATAATCAAGAAATATGAAGTAGAAATAAAAGATAGAAGTGAATCAAGCCAATGTTACTTAGCAGCAGTGACCTCGGGCTTAGTGAGCTTGGGGTGGCTTAGGGTAGTAAGAACAATTAAGTAGGAAAAGCAAAGTAAGAACAATATAGCTAAAGGAAAATTCTGATGAACAGTAGGCAAAAGGTAGAGAGTATATTCTTTGCTCAATGATAAGATAAGACGGCCTTACAAATGATTGGGGTTCCCTTTATATAATAGGGGAACCCTAAATAAGGTATATTTCTATTTACAGTAAGGACTATTCTTGATACAGCTGTGTAACCTCCTAGTACGGAGTTGTACAATCCTATTCCGGGATTTGCGCCATGATCATGGGGACGTGGCAGGAATCTAGCTCATTTTGTTATAAATTCGCAACGGTACTATTTTGGGGTCGAGCATACTCAGCTTCCTCGTACTCATATCTCCATGCATCACATTCTGTCTTCGAGCTCGAGTCTGGTCCATCGGGCTCGAACTCGACCTCGCGCTCGAGCCTATAAATTATGTAGCCCAGATTTCTACCATATACAGATGGTCCCCGTATTTCTTAGAGTGTAACGATAAGAAACAAATTGAGTCCTTGATTTTTACCCTAACTTGCCACAATACCATCATCGTGACGCAAGCGACCAAGGAAACGAAAGCTTGAAAACTGACTTTTCCCGAGGAAAACTTCGAGAAACTTTAGCGAGTCCGGCGGCGGGGAAGATTCTGAGGGTGAAGACACTTCTGCCAATGAGGACCATGATGCTTAGGTTTCGTGCTCTTAGTAATTTTTTTTGCTTTTGAGGTTGATCGGCCCTTACGAGGGACTCTCGATCGTGACCTATAACTTCCTGTAAAAAGGTTTATACAAAACCCCCCTTTTCCTTCCATGGCTTCCGAGTCTGTTATCCTTTTGATCAGGTCAAAGAGACTTAGCATAAAACTTCCTTCTAATGTCCAAAGTTTGAGATGGTAATGACCGATATAAGTTCTGCCCTCGAACGCTTCTGATTAATGGTCCCCGAGTGACCTTTTGATCTTGAACTTAAGTAGATCTTAGGCTTAACAGTCGATGAGGTAAGGTAGCCCTTGGGCTTGATAGTTGAGCGAGTGCACGCTCGAATTTGAAATAAAAATAGCCCTTGGGCCTTATATCCTGGTGAGGATTTGCTCGAACTCGAAGTAAAGTTAGCCCATATACTATATAGATAGTCCTCGAGTGAGAATTTTTTCAAACTGGGGTAGCCCTTGGGCTTAGTAGTCGAGTGAGTACTTGCTCGAACTCGAAATGAAGTTAGCCCATAGTCTTTATGGATAGTCCTCGAGCGAGGGTTTGCTTGAACTCGGGTTAAGATAGCCCTTGGGATTATACGATCGAGTGAGGACTTGCTCGAACTCGAAATAGAGTTAGCCCTTAGGCCTCATGGATAGTCCCCGAGTGAGAATCCTCTCGAACTCGGGTAGCCCTTGGGCTTAGTAGTCGAGTGAGTACTTGCTCGAACTTGAAGTAAAGTTAGCCCTTAGGCTTTTTCGTATTGGCCCTTAGGCTCTTTTAGATCGTCTCTTAGGCTCTTTTGGTTGGCCTTTAGGCTCTTATATACTGGCCCTTAGGCTCTTTAAGTTGGGCCGATTCGGCCCCTAAAGTGGCTATAACATTTCCCTTTTTTTGGCTAAAAGACTTGGTGAAAATTATTGTATGCCTTAGCATGCATTTTTTGTACCTGTTGGGTTTTTCGAGGACGTATCGGAACCTTATTAGTAACTTGTTTGTGTAATGATAATCTAATACCTCTTGAGGCTTTTTCAAAGGCTGATATTATTGAAGCCTTTAAATTATTCGAGGGCTGACTTTATCGAAGCCCTTTTTTCTTTTACCGAGGGTAGCTGAGTTTAACCGGTTTTTCAAAGTGTGAAGGCCTTTAATTTATGGCGGAAGTCAGACATCTTCGATCCGCATTATTTTGGCCGTAGCCTTTTATATGACCGTAGTCTTTAATATGGCCGTAGCTTTTTAATATGGCCATAGCCTTTGGGTATATCTCTTGGACTTATTTCCCGATAGCCTCTCGAACTTATTCGAAAGGTTAGTCCCCGAGTATGATGGATTTAGCCTATATATCGAGGGGTGCCTCTTTGAGGTCTTATGATTTCGAGCTTGGATAGCTCGAGTAGGTAGTCCCCGAGTGTTCGAGGTATGCTCGCACTTTGGTTAAGATAGCCCATAGGATTTTATGATTGAGTGAGGATTTGCTTGAAATCGAAGTAAAGTTAGCCTTAGGCTTCATAGATAGTCCTCGAATGACAGTTTGCTCGAACTCGGGTTAAGATAGCCCTTGGGCTTTTGTATTCGCTATGGATACGGACGCCCCCGCTCCGTGCTAACTTTGTCGTGGACTTTTTAGTTCGGAACTTGCCCTTTGGGCTTATCTTTTGTTTCATTTTGAGCTTGACCGAAGTGTAAGCCCCTGAGTAGGGTGGCAGTGGCTCGTAAAATCGAGGATCGCCTTTAAGGTCTTTTGGTCTCAAAATGTTGGCAGTTTTGAACTTCCCTTGTGATCTGCCCTTAAGCCTTTATTCGAATTTTTGATATTTAATGTGATCTTCCTCGACATCAGGCCCTCGTGAATTTTGACCTCAACCATTTCTCCTCTCATTTTGTGTTAAGCTTCGCCCAGACCCGCTGCCTCTATGGTTTCCGTTGTACGGTTGATATCGATCTCTATTCAACCTCGAATCTCGATCGACGTCCCCTTTGATCCTACCCACGGGGCTGCTAGGATAAACGGACCCCGAATGAGTCCCCATTTGATCATATTCGACTCTAATCTTCGACTGGTACCAATTATATATGTCGGCCCAAGTAACTTTGCTTCAACTTATGTGAAGCTATTGAATTCCGAGTGTTGAGACCTTGAATAAAAGCTTGAACGGCCTAGTCATTGGTGACCGGAGGCAAATCCACACTCTCCACTTGGAATTGAGATACAATTCCCTGAGCATCTCATTTTCTTTTCGCCTTACCTTGAAAAAGTCTGACTTCCTTGTTGCAATTTTAATGGCTCCGGTATGTGCTTTTACAAAAAAATCTGCAAGCATAGCAAACGAATCAATAGTATTATGGGGTAAGTTATGATACCATATCAAGACACCCTTGGATAGAGTATTGCCAACTATAACAGGACGACCTCATCTGTTGAGCTGCACTATTTTACAATTAAGTTATTAAAAAATATGAATAAAAATTATTAAAAAACATAAAATTATTAATGATAGTTTGGTACCACTGGGCCTTAGAAAATCTAGCACGAAACCCATAAGTATATATATAATTTTTACAATTAAGTTGTAATATGAATTTAAATTATAAAAAATACACATAAATTTTAATGATAGTTATTAAAAATTATGAATTTGCAGTTGACGACATGGATGCACCTATACATCCCGGCCCTCGGACGTTGGAGCTACTACCCCTACAGACCCAGCATAGATCCGAGCATATATGGGGGGGGGGAGAGTTGCTTACCCAGACTTTTCGGGGCAGGAGAGTGGATTTATTGTGGGAGTTTTTGACTCATCCCCGCGTTCTACATCCCCGTGTGGTCCATCACTTGGAGGAGATGAGATTATATAGGATCATTAGCATTGGCCGGATACAGCTCGACTATGCTTTGATCACGGCGTTGATTGAGCGGTGGCGACCGGAGACGCACACTTTCCATCTGCCCATTGGCGAAGCCACCATTACACTCCAGGACGTCGAGATTTTATATGGCCTGTCCACTGATGGCTTGCCAGATTTACTGCCTGGGAATATGAGATATTTTAACCGGGCTTCATATATGGATATACTGCACAGGCTCACGGGCTTCAGGTCCGAGGACCCAGATGTAGCAATTGGGAGCAGTCGGATGCAGTTGGTCCCCATTAGAGACCACTTGGTGCAGATCCATGATACTATCACCGACGACTCAGCGGAGGTGGATGTGGAGCAATATACGAGGCTATTGTTGCTCCTTCTATTTAGGGGGGTCTTGTTCCCGAACACTTCGGGGAACCTAGTGAGCCTTCGTTTTCTGCATCATATTGCGGACTTCGATGATACAGTCAGCTACAGCTGGGGTGGTGCTGTCCTATCTTTTTTGTACAGGAAGATGTGTCGGGCATCCATGGGCACACAGAGAGACGTTTCTGGATTTCTGCCACTTCTACAGGTGACAACATATTCAAATAATTTGTCGTTTAGTTACAATTCTACCTAGTTATAGTTAATCTTTACGTCAACTTTGTGTTTTAGGTTTGGGTGTAGGAGTGATTTCTGCAACTTCGGCCACCTCTACCACAACTATCGGCTAATGTAATATTCCTGATCTCCCTCTAGCTTGTAGGTGGGTATTGCGTCGTAGACTTGCACGAGAGTATCATGGCCATCATAATCTCCCCTTCTGTAGGGATGTGTTGGATTTTCTGGAGGATGCACAGGTGAATATCTAACTAAACTTACCAATTATTGTTTAACTAGGTGTTGCGCATACTAACGGTTTGTGTTATTATTTGATAGTTCATCTGGACGCTGTACAGCGAAGAGCTGATAGGTACCCTGCCAGCGTATTTCACACACGGTCGCCATATTTGGAGGGCTTTCGTCCCTTTCACGTGCCTCGATATTGTTGAGCATCATGCCTCAGAGCGAGTATTTCGTCAGTTTGGATTTCCGCAGTCTATACCGACTAGGCCTGCATGGGATCCTTTACATTATGAGAGGGATGATCGGATGAGAGTGGACGACACATTTATTGATTGGCTAACAGCGCAGTTGGGTATTTGGGACAGCCGAGGGGACTTGACCCCAGCTCCGCAACACTTTCATATCGAAGTATATATGGCATGGTACCGCACTGTTTCCCGACTTTTTATCGGGAACCCAGTTC
>NC_091060.1:72404613-72440674 GCF_000393655.2 Nicotiana sylvestris
ATGTTGAACTTAGTCGCGCGTCCGGATTCGTATTTGGGTGTATGTAGGGTAATTTGGAGCATTTCGGCAAAAGTTGGAAAAGTTGAAGTTTGAAAAATGGAGAAGTTTGACCTATAGTTGACTTTTGTGATATCGGGGTCGGAATGCGATTTCGAGAGTTGGAACGGCTCTTTTATGTCATTTTGAACTTGTCAGCAAAATTTGGCGTCATTTTGAGTTGGTTTGATTGGTTTCGACACGAGTTTTCGAAGTTGGAAGATTTGGAAGTTCATAGTTCGATTCATGGTGCAATTTGCATTTTCGGCATTGGTTGATATGATTCAAGACCCTGAGTGAGTCCGTGTTAGGTTATAGAACTTGTTTGTGTGTTTAGACGAGGTTTCGGGGGACCTCAGGTGTGTTTCGAGTGGGCTTCGGGCCAATTTCCTCTATTTTTGGATTGCTGGTTTCTAGTGTCTGATATCCTTCTTCGCGATCATGAAGGTCCTTTCGCGTTCGCATAGTGTTCTACTGACTGGCCTGATTTTCCTTCTTCGTGTTCGCGTAGTATGCCTCGCAATTGCGTAGCCCTGTTCATCCAATTCATCGCGTTCGCACCATCACTTCCGTGTTCGCGTAGCAGAACCAGGCCCTAGGCGCTGCTGATTACTTTCCTCTTCGCATTCACGTATCCCTTACGCATTCGCGTAGGTTCTCGTTTTCTCTTCTTCGTGTTCGTGTTGCTTCACTCGCGTTCGCGATGGGCTTTTCTTGGAAGCTTCATTGTTCTTCTTCGGGAACACGATTCTTCATCCGCGTTCGCAATGCATAAGGGCCTGGGCAGAATATAAGATCTTCAAATCGAGGGTTAGGCCATTTTTATCATATTTTGACTTTGAAAGCTCGGTTTTGAGAGATTCCTTGTGGGATTTTCAAGGAAATCGATTGGGTAAGTGTTCTTCACCTAGTATTTAATATATTCCATGATTTTATCTTCATTTTTATCATTTAATTTGTGTTTTGGGTTGAGGAAAATGTTGGTTTTTGAAGAAAATTTCTAAAATGAAAAATCATGATTTGAAGGACAAAATGGTATCGGAATTTGATAAATTTTGTATGATTGAACTCGTATAGAAATGGGTATTTAGTTTTTGTAAAATTTATCAGGTACCGAGGTGCGGGCCGAATTTTTCCTTAGGATTTGAGTCTTTTATGTTGATTGTAGTTCGTGTACGCAAGGTGACGAGTGCGTACTCAGACTTATTTGTGGGGAACTGGCCTTTTAGGGTTCTAAGGTCCTTATAATCACTTTGTATGAAATTGTTCTTGATATGAATGAGTTCCTATTTACTAGTTTCACCTCTACATGCTTAAATTAGAGTTAATTTCTTTAGGATTCACTCTTATTGCCTATTTGACTTAACTGAAGATTTTACCTCTTCTCATGCCATGCTATCTTTTCATAACTGCTTATCTTTATTTGAAATTATCATCATCTCATCCTATAATTGTTTAGTCTTAATTGAGGTTATGATTATCTTTCTGTTATCTATCTTTAATTAAATTGTTGAATATTCTTCGTAATTGCCCAACCTTAAAAGAAGTCTAGATATCCATGTTTTAGTTGACTTGTCCTTATTTCGAACTATTTGACTCGTGTTAGTTTTCCTTTTTGCGGAACTGTATATTGTGGAATCGTTGTGACCTATTAGTTCCTTCCTTGTTGGACTCTTTACGCCTATCGTTCTTTACTGTGGTTATTCCCTGTGAATAAGTTCTACCGTTCCTTTGTGATTTAAAGTTCTTGAGTTGATTTACTTGTCGTACTTTGTATTATTGTCATTGTTGTTGTTGTACTTGCTGTGGTGATGCACGATGTTTCAGCCGTGCTATAGCTGTTATCTCTGCTTGTTGCGCTGCATATTTACTTTGAAACTACAAAACGGTATTCTGGAAGATCCCCATTTCTACATATTTACTTTGGGACTACAAAACGGTATTCCGGGAGATTCCCCTGTTCTACATATTTACTTTGGGACTACAGAATTGTATTCCGGGAGATCCCCCTGTTTTGTATATTTACTTTGGGACTACGGAATGGTATTCTGGGAGATCCCCCTGCACTGCATATTTATTTTGGGACTACGAAACGGTATTCCGGGAGATCCCCCTGCACATTTACGTTTTGGACTACGGGACGGTATCTTGGGAGATCTCATGTTGTTATATCTGTGTTCTGAGCTATTGTTCTTCTATGCTTACATTCTGGTAAACATTCTACATGCTGTTCGTTCTTTTCCTTATGCTTACTAGCGTGTATGAACTATGTTAGGACACTTGAACAAGCATACACGTAGCTAAGCACCCTTATTGGATAAGAGGTTTTCTTGTTATTGCTCAGTATAGACGCACACCCCTTGTTTACTTGCCTTCCATATGAGAATGGATCTATTTGGCACGTGAGTCGTCAGTGCGATATGAGGTGTGATGAGGGCACATGATGCCAAATGTTAGGGTTCAGGTATTGAGACCCGTGAGTTGTAATTTATCTGAGGTTCGGTACTTCGTGAAGGTTGTTGACAAAGAAATCAAATGTGAAAGTTGTCGTAGTTGTTGAGTTATTATTTGTCCTTGCTATATCTGTGGTTTCGGACTTAGGTTGTGTTTTCGCTAACTCTTCTGTGTCATCATTATGGTATTCCGCTGATACTAGTCGTTTTCCCTTTCTTATTGTAATTACCATATTGTTAGTCATATTGAGTAGTTTCCTTGTAGAAATCATGCACTGTTGTTCCTATACTTATACTTGTTCAATTTATTAGACCAGTAGGTGTCTTGACTGTTCATCGTCACTACTCCACCGAGGTTAGTCTTGATACTTGCTAGGCACCTCTATGGTGTGCTTATGCTATACTTCTGTACATTTTTATATAGATCCAGGTATTTGATCGTTAGTAGCCGTGCGAATTCTTGTTGAGGAGACTCAAGGTAAACCTGTTGCTGCGTTCGCAGGCTTCAGAGTCACCTTCCTATTTTGTATTCACACTGTTTTACTTATTTCCAAACAGTTGTATTTAGAAGTTGTAGTAAATTCTATAGAGCTTATGACTTGTACTACCGGTTTTGAAAAATTGTAAATTTTGTAAAAATTTCTATATCGAGACTGTTATACTTTCTTTAATATTGTTGATATTCAGTAAATGTTAGGCTTACCTAGTCCCTAAGATTAGGTGCCATCACGATACCAAACGAAGGGAAAAATGGGTCGTGACAATCACTACTCTACCTTGGATAGGCTTCATACTTGTTGGGTACCGTTTTGGTGTACTCATACGACGCTTCTGCACATTGGTTTGTCAAGATCCAGGTGCCTCATACCTGGCTAGGCACCAGTGAGTTGAGCTCTCGGATCGGAGACTTCAAGGTATACCTACCGGCGTTCACAAGCGTCGGAGTCACCCTCTGTCCTTGATTTCTATGTCATACTCTTTATTTGGATAGTGATGTATTAGGGATGTTCCGTATATTCATGTAGAGCTTATGATTCGGTCTTACCAGATTTTGGGGAGTTATTGTTAGCTATATCATGGAGATTCTGTTTTGATAGCTGGTTGCTTTTAAATTTGAAGTTCTATTATTATTTTTGTGATTTCTTCATGTATGTTAGTCTTACCTAGTCTTAGAGACTAGGTTCCATCACGACATTCTACGGTGGGAGATGGGGATCGTGACAATAATAATATCAAAGCCAAGTAATTAGAGAATTTGTTTATATAGTCATTATAAAAATACTTATATTTACTTTGTTTGTTTAATACATACAAAATGTACTATCACAAAAAGTTAAAACTACACAATTTCCATAATCAAGATAAATTTAATATAATCTTGTGCTACAAGCATTCCGATGGCATGTTCGATTTTTATCTTAGTTTGTGAACTTAAACTTTACAACTTATAAGAACATATGATTTAATCTTTTGTGTATAAGTTAAAACTTTGTACACTAATTCATCTACTATATAAGTGTTTACCTCGAAAATATGAGTAACAATTAAATTTGATTAGTGGTTTTAAAGATATGTGATTTAGTTCAACACCAATTAATAATCAAGAAATATGAAGTAGAAATAAAAGATAGAAGTGAATCAAGCCAATGTTACTTAGCAGCAGTGACCTCGGGCTTAGTGAGCTTGGGGTGGCTTAGGGTAGTAAGAACAATTAAGTAGGAAAAGCAAAGTAAGAACAATATAGCTAAAGGAAAATTCTGATGAACAGTAGGCAAAAGGTAGAGAGTATATTCTTTGCTCAATGATAAGATAAGACGGCCTTACAAATGATTGGGGTTCCCTTTATATAATAGGGGAACCCTAAATAAGGTATATTTCTATTTACAGTAAGGACTATTCTTGATACAACTGTGTAACCTCCTAGTACGGAGTTGTACAATCCTATTCCGGGATTTGCGCCATGATCTTGGGGACGTGGCAGGAATCTAGCTCATTTTGTTATAAATTCGCAACGGTACTATTTTGGGGTCGAGCATACTCAGCTTCCTCGTACTCATATCTCCATGCATCACATTCTGTCTTCGAGCTCGAGTCTGGTCCATCGGGCTCGAACTCGACCTCGCGCTCGAGCCTATAAATTAGGTAGCCCAGATTTCTACCATATACAGATGGTCCCCGCATTTCTTAGAGTGTAACGATAAAAAACAAATTGAGTCCTTGATTTTTACCCTAACTTGCCACAACACCATCATCGTGACGCAAGCGACCAAGGAAACGAAAGCTTGAAAACTGACTTTTCCCGAGGAAAACTTCGAGAAACTTTAGCGAGTCCGGCGGCGGGGAAGATTCTGAGGGTGAAGACACTTCTGCCAATGAGGACCATGATGCTTAGGTTTCGTGCTCTTAGTAATTTTTTTTGCTTTTGAGGTTGATCGGCCCTTACGAGGGACTCTCGATCGTGACCTATAACTTCCTGTAAAAAGGTTTATACAAAACCCCCCTTTTCCTTCCATGGCTTCCGAGTCTGTTATCCTTTTGATCAGGTCAAAGAGACATAGCATAAAACTTCCTTCGAATGTCCAAAGTTTGAGATGGTAATGACCGATATAAGTTCTTCCCTCGAACGCTTCTGATTAATGGTCCCCGAGTGACCTTTTGACCTTGAACTTAAGTAGATCTTAGGCTCATCAGTCGATGAGGTAAGGTAGCCCTTGGGCTTGATAGTTGAGCGAGTGCACGCTCGAATTTGAAATAAAAATAGCCCTTGGGCCTTATATCCTGGTGAGGATTTGCTCGAACTCGAAGTAAAGTTAGCCCATATACTATATAGATAGTCCTCGAGTGAGAATTTTTTCAAACTGGGGTAGCCCTTGGGCTTAGTAGTCGAGTGAGTACTTGCTCGAACTCGAAATGAAGTTAGCCCATAGGCTTTATGGATAGTCCTCGAGCGAGGGTTTGCTTGAACTCGGGTTAAGATAGCCCTTGGGCTTATACGATCGAGTGAGGACTTGCTCGAACTCGAAATAGAGTTAGCCCTTAGGCCTCATGGATAGTCCCCGAGTGAGAATCCTCTCGAACTCGGGTAGCCCTTGGGCTTAGTAGTCGAGTGAGTACTTGCTCGAACTTGAAGTAAAGTTAGCCCTTAGGCTTTTTCGTATTGGCCCTTAGGCTCTTTTAGATCGTCTCTTAGGCTCTTTTGGTTGGCCTTTAGGCTCTTATATACTGGCCCTTAGGCTCTTTAAGTTGGGCCGATTCGGCCCCTAAAGTGGCTATAATATTTCCCTTTTTTTGGCTAAAAGACTTGGTGAAAATTATTGTATGCCTTAGCATGCATTTTTTGTACCCGTTGGGTTTTTCGAGGACGTATCGGAACCTTATTAGTAACTTGTTTGTGTAATGATAATCTAATACCTCTTGAGGCTTTTTCAAAGGCTGATATTATTGAAGCCTTTAAATTATTCGAGGGCTGACTTTATCGAAGGCCTTTTTTCTTTTACCGAGAGTAGCTGAGTTTAACCGGTTTTTCAAAGTGTGAAGGCCTTTAATTTATGGCGGAAGTCGGACATCTTCGAGCCGCATTATTTTGGCCGTAGCCTTTTATATGACCGTAGTCTTTAATATGGCCGTAGCTTTTTAATATGGCCATAGCCTTTGGGTATATCTCTTGGACTTATTTCCCGATAGCCTCTCGAACTTATTCGAAAGGTTAGTCCCCGAGTATGATGGATTTAGCCTATATATCGAGGGGTGCCTCTTTGAGGTCTTATGATTTCGAGCTTGGATAGCTCGAGTAGGTAGTCCCCGAGTGTTCGAGGTATGCTCGCACTTTGGTTAAGATAGCCCATAGGATTTTATGATTGAGTGAGGATTTGCTTGAAATCGAAGTAAAGTTAGCCTTAGGCTTCATAGATAGTCCTCGAATGACAGTTTGCTCGAACTCGGGTTAAGATAGCCCTTGGGCTTTTGTATTCGCTATGGATGCGGACGCCCCCGCTCCGTGCTAACTTTGTCGTGGACTTTTTAGTTCGGAACTTGCCCTTTGGGCTTATCTTTTGTTTCATTTTGAGCTTGACCGAAGTGTAAGCCCCTGAGTAGGGTGGCAGTGGCTCGTAAAATCAAGGATCGCCTTTAAGGTCTTTTGGTCTCGAAATGTTGGCAGTTTTGAACTTCCCTTGTGATCTGCCCTTAAGCCTTTATTCGAATTTTTGATATTTAATGCGATCTTCCTCGACATCAGGCCCTCGTGAATTTTGACCTCAACCATTTCTCCTCTCATTTTGTGTTAAGCTTCGCCCAGACCCGCTGCCTCTATGGTTTCCGTTGTACGGTTGATATCGATCTCTATTCAACCTCGAATCTCGATCGACGTCCCCTTTGATCCTACCCACGGGCCTGCTAGGATAAACGGACCCCGAATGAGTCCCCAGTTGAACATATTCGACTCTAATCTTCGACTGGTACCAATTATATATGTCGGCCCAAGTAACTTTGCTTCAACTTATGTGAAGCTATTGAATTCCGAGTGTTGAGACCTTGAATAAAAGCTTGAACGGCCTAGTCATTGGTGACCGAAGGCAAATCCACACTCTCCACTTGGAATTGAGATACAATTCCCTGAGCATCTCATTTTCTTTTCGCCTTACCTTGAAAAAGTCTGACTTCCTTGTTGCAATTTTAATGGCTCTGGCATGTGCTTTTACAAAAAAATCTGCAAGCATAGCAAACGAATCAATAGTATTATGGGGTAAGTTATGATACCATATCAAGACACCCTTGGATAGAGTATTGCCAACTATAACAGGACGACCTCATCTGTTGAGCTGCACTATTTTACAATTAAGTTATTAAAAAATATGAATAAAAATTATTAAAAAACATAAAATTATTAATGATAGTTTGGTACCACGGGGCCTTAGAAAATCTAGCACGAAACCCACAAGTATATATATATTTTTTACAATTAAGTTGTTAAAAAATATGAATTTAAATTATAAAAAATACACATAAATTTTAATGATAGTTATTAAAAATTATGAATTTGCAGTTGACGACATGGATGCACCTATACATCCCGGCCCTCGGACGTCGGAGCTACTACCCCTACAGCCTCAGCATAGATCCGAGCATATATGGGGGGGGAGAGTTGCTTACCCAGACTTTTCGGGGCAGGAGAGTGGATTTATTGTGGGAGTTTTTGACTCATCCCCGCGTTCTACATCCCCGTGTGGTCCATCACTTGGAGGAGATGGGATTATATAGGATCATTAGCATTGGCCGGATACAGCTCGACTATGCTTTGATCACGGCGTTGATTGAGCGGTGGCGACCGGAGATGCACACTTTCCATCTGCCCATTGGCGAAGCCACCATCACACTCCAGGACGTCGAGATTTTATATGGCCTGTCCACCGATGGCTTGCCAGATTTACTGCCTGGGAATATGAGATATTTTAACCGGGCTTCATATATGGATATGCTGCACAGGCTCACGGGCTTCAGGTCCGAGGACCCAGATGTAGCAATTGGGAGCAGTCGGATGCAGTTGGTCCCCATTAGAGACCACTTGGTGCAGATCCACGATACTATCACCGACGACTCAGCGGAGGTGGATATGGAGCAATATACGAGGCTATTGTTGCTCCTTCTATTTAGGGGGGTCTTGTTCCCGAACACTTCGGGGAACCTAGTGAGCCTTCGTTTTCTGCATCATATTGCGGACTTCGATGATACAGTCAGCTACAGCTGGGGTGGTGCTGTCCTATCTTTTTTGTACAGGAAGATGTGTCGGGCATCCATGGGCACACAGAGAGACGTTTCTGGCTTTCTGCCACTTCTACAGGTGACAACTTATTCAAATAATTTGTCGTTTAGTTACAATTCTACCTAGTTATAGTTAATCTTTACGTCAACTTTGTGTTTTAGGTTTGGGTGTGGGAGTGATTTCTGCAACTTCGGCCACCTCTACCACAGCTACCGGCTAATGTACATATTCCTGATCTCCCTCTAGCTTGTAGGTGGGTATTGCGTCGTAGACTTGCACGAGAGTATCATGGCCATCATAATCTCCCCTTCTGTAGGGATGTGTTGGATTTTCTGGAGGATGCACAGGTGAATATCTAACTAAACTTACCAATTATTGTTTAACTAGGTGTTGCGCATACTAACGGTTTGTGTTATTATTTGATAGTTCATCTGGACGCCGTACAGCGAAGAGCTGATAGGTACCCTGCCAGCGTATTGCACGCACGGTCGCCATATTTGGAGGGCTTCCGTCCCTCTCACGTGCCTCGATATTGTTGAGCATCATGCCTCAGAGCGAGTATTTCGTCAGTTTGGATTTCCGCAGTCTATACCGACTCGGCCTGCATGGGATCCTTTACATTATGATAGGGATGATCGGATGAGAGTGGACGACACATTTATTGATTGGCTAACAGCGCAGGTGGGTATTTGGGACAGCCGAGGGGACTTGACCCCAGCTCCGCAACACTTTCATATCGAAGTTTATATGGCATGGTACCGCACTGTTTCCGGACTTTTTATCGGGAACCCAGTTCATCAGGTAGATGGTCGGTACGTCTCATACGCCGGGAGACATGAGGCTCTGGTATGTTTTCTGTTATTATCAATTACATTAATAGTAATTTCTAGTCAAATACGTAGTTTATATTAAAAACTTTTGTGCAGGCGATTGGATTGCATATGTATATCGTATGGGGCAGCAGATGCAGAGTTATGTCCACGACCCTGTGATCATGCAGGACTATAGTCGTCGCTTAATGGATGTGGCTGCCCAGACACTGCAGCGAGGCCGATCGGATCAGCGTTTGGCACACCAGCCAGATTATGTTGACCCAACCACGTACCAGCGAGGTCGTGGTATGCCACGGGGTGGTGGCCGATGAGCTGATGCTGCTCCACGACGACCTGCTGGTGTTGGACGGCGTGGTCATAGGCGGAGAGGAGGTCCCCACCAAGGAGGCTTTGAGGCTCCTGCTGATGATGTTGTTGCTGATATGGGAGGTGGCATGCATGAGACCGACATGCCGTCTTATAGCCTTGGCATTTATGACACTCCAGGGACGTCGCAAGTGACCCCATCGGGTCAATTCTTGATCATGGGCTCGGATTTTCAAGGAGTGGAGTTGGGTAGATATTTCCCTGGCCCGTCTACCACTGATGAGTCTCGACCGATCCGAGATTTTGATAGTGGGCACCGACTGAGTTATGGCAGCTCATCACATGCGCAGGTATGAGTTTATTAGTATTAATTTTATTATTGTTTTTACTATAACTTATTTATTTTCTTTAACTTTATTAATTTACTTTTTTAGGCTTCATGCGATGCTGCGACAGATGACTACATTCAGGATCCAGACACGATTATGGTAAGACAATATAAATTTTTGTGAATTGTTATGTAGTTTTCTATACTAAGTTTGATATTATTATGTAGCCTTCTACTGGACCTGACAGCACCACCGATACATGTCATCCTGTGCCGCATCTGGCCATAAGGAGACGACTCGATGATGATGATCCTGATAGCGTACCCGGGCGACAGGGGATGCGCCTCAGGCCAACGGCTACTTTGAGACACACCGGATGTCGGACACATTGATTCGGTCTTCCATTTTTTTGTTTTTTTTTGGTGTAAATAATATTTTTGTATACATTAACAACAATATTTAGTCGAATATGACAGTTACTTTTTTTAGTTCTCATTTCGTTTATAGTATTTGGTATAGTAACACAACAACTTAAACTTAACTTCCACTTAAATTAAAATAAAATTTAGTACAACAAACAAGGAAAACATTACTACAACACAAACACAAACATAACAGGCCAACATAATAAAAATACATGACATATGAAAATGACACTAAACACATACACGCCAATGCTCCATCCTCAGTTGTCATTTATTCTTCGCTCCAACCACTTAAATCGTTCTTCCAATTGTGAACTATTTGCTTATAATAAAAACCTTACTTACTTTTAATGAAATATTTCTTGGGGGAAATTTTTAGCACACAAAATAACTACAATGACCCCATTATTTATAGGCTAAACAACACACATATAGCGCCATATCTAATGGCGCTATATTAGATAGCGCCATATCTAATGGCGCCATATCATGATGTTGACGAGACGACTTTATGTCAGCCGGTCACACATATCTAATGGCGCCATATCATGATGTTTTCAGCTTTTTCAGTTCGACTAGACAAGACAAGACACACATAGCGCCATATGTATATTTTGTGTATTAAATATCGTGATAGCGACAAGACAACACACATAATAAATATACCGATAATTATATTAAATTATTATTTAAATAGGTAAAAAGGGAAAGTACAAATCATAATTAACAAACAAGAAAATATTATTTCATAAATACTTAAATCGTATACATAACAACTAATTATTACAACATGAACTCATGGGTAGTTAGGTACAATAGAAGAACACCCGCCCTGAGCTTGATTATTGTTGCCACCCAAAGGACATTTTCTACGGTCGTGGCCTGTTTGCGAGCATATACCACATTTGCGTGCATATACGATATCACTAACATCCATTTGGTTCCGTATACGCGTTCTCTTCTGCACCTGTCTTTTACGCAAATAGGACTTGTTACACACCATTTTAAATGGTTCTGGGGGCCAGTAATGCTCAGAACCCACTGGTTGCAACTGACCACTATATGTGTTTAGGTATTTGGAAACACTATATTGTTGATCAATATAGTTGGTCTCCGCATAACCAACACGTTGAAAACACTTGATGGCATGTGAACAAGGCATGTGGTAGATTGACCATTTCCCACATGAGCATAACCTTGTGGATTCATTTACAGTATGTACATTATTACCCCGATTATTATGGATAGCGGTGCGAACTTCAAAAATACCTCGTTCGTTATCATATTGCAAAAAGGAATGCCAATGTGCTCGCCGTCTGTATTTCTCTAATCTCTTCATAGGCACTGGCATAAATTCAACACCCCTTTCCATCAATTCCGTTGCAGCTGCAGACCGTTGTACAAACCTCTCCGCCATCTGCTTGAACGACATACGCACCATGGCTGTGACGGGCAATCCTCTTGCCGACTTTAATAACCCGTTGAAGGATTCTGACACGTTTGTAGTAAGAATTCCCCAGCGTCTGCCACCATCTGCATGCAACGTCCACTTTTCAGGATCATGTCGCATTAACCAACGATATGCTGCATCGTCTTCTTGCCTGATAGAATCCATATGCCTCCGGAATTTATGTTGTTGGTGGTCTGTTGCTGCCATCCACATCAAATCATGTAGATCTTTTTTGGGATGTGCCTTCTTGAAATTGGCCTTAAAGTGCCTCACACAGTAACGGTGGTATGCATAAGGTTCTTGCCAGGCAGGAAGGTTCTCCACAGAACTTAATATACCCCCGTGCCGATCAGATATTAGACAAATACCTGAACGATATTTGACAACGTGCTCTTTCAAGTGGTTCAAAAACATTGTCCACGTCTCTATGCTTTCATTTGCACAAATAGCAAAGGCTAGAGGAAATATCTGTCCATTAGCATCCACTGCCACGGCTATCAATAGCTTGATATCGTACTTTCCATAGACATGAGTTCCGTCTATGGATATTACGGGCCGACAATACGGAAAACCATCAATTGCTGGCTTAAACGCCCAGAACATGTAATTGAATATATATTCTGGTTTACCCGGACTCCGCTCAAGCTTCCATTCAATAACTGTTCCGGGGTTAAAGTGCTGCAGTGCAGCCATGTAGCTAGGCAGATCTGCAAATGACTTATCCCAGTTACCATAGACTATTTCAAACGCTCTTTTGCGCCCAAGATATGCCTTTCTTTTAGTAATTGTGTGGCCATATTCCTGGTAGACTGCTGTAATGCACTCTTTGATTTTATACCTTATGGACGCTTCGATGTGCGGAATAAGTACAAGAGATATCAAGTCAATATCCAAGTTGAAGTGATTCCCGTTGAAAGTGTCCATTTCGCATGTGTGGGTGGGAATGTATTTACCCACTTTCCACATACCTGTTTTCTTCTTCGACGCACGCAACATCCAATTACATGGCCAAAACCACCTGCGGCAAATAGCCTTGTATACCGTCGGACTTGACTCCGATACCTGCATCTCACGACACTCTTTAACATTGTGCATTTTACAAGCCCTGCTTACGCGTGCCTTATCATGAAAAAGCATCCCCTTTGCAAGCACCGTTGGTCTAGACTCATCCCACATTGCTGTCCGGATTTCATCAAAATCCCTTGTGAGAGCTTCCACATCTGGCACGGCTGGCAAGTTATCAATATAAGGAATCTCCCTTGAATGAAACGACACTTCAGACTCGTTCACTTTTCGTCTATGGGGGGCTCTCTTCAAATCGGGTCCTTCCTTCTCGTCCTCTTCATCACCATCCTCACGAGCAAATGGTGTCTCGTCTCCCATTTCATCGGCATTGTTATCGTAATCGCTGTTCTCTTCCTCACTCTATTCATCTGCCAGATCCTGATGTAATACATCGTTTTCGGGCAATTGAGTGAGTACGGGTAGTTTAACTTGCTCGTTTTCACTACACATTTCAACAAAAATATAAGCTACTAAATTAATAAATGCTTTATATATGGCTGTAGCTTTTCACTTACAAGTTGTAATGTGATGACATTCTATGATGGACGTTTTCAGTTAGGTGATGACTACCGGATGGGCCACTTGTAAAATTCATATCCGGCCGGTACCCCCTATTAAATAAATGAGCGTTAAAATTAATTAAATATGCAAAAATATACATAATTAACACAAATGAAAATTGAAGTTTACCACTCTTCTTGTGAATTATGGAAAGCAGGGTATAAATTATTTTCTCGCTGCTCATTCGCCGACGGTGATAAATTTAAATCAAGAAAAAATCTTTCATCTGGAACATGTCCGGCAAAAATTGATCCAGAATAACCACCCGATGACTGGGGGTTATCTCTACTACGCACAACCTCATTTTTTGGAACGTCTTCGACCTTCACGTACATCTCCAACATTGTGATTACAAGAAATTCCCAGCATTCGTCCGGAGTCCTCAAGAAATCACTCAAAGTGTCATCATCGTCGATGTTAAACTCTGAGTAAAAAGCAACCCCTTGCGGCGTAACGGAATACGGATATCTTCCGGTTACTTTGAGTATCACTGAACGTTTTCTCACACTCATTTTTTTGCATAACAACGATATCAATGTTTCGTACTCCATTGAAAGTGGCAATTTAACATTACACTTAGCAGGTAAACTGTAGCCCACAGAGTTATTCTCCATCACAACCTCACTCCCCCAATATAATGATACTCTTATTCTACGTTCTTCAAACATAATGAAAAAATGCTGGAGAATTTAACAACAATAGAATCCAACAAGAGTTAAAAAAAAATTTTTGAATGAAGTTGTGGCGATTCTACGATGTTTATATAGGAAATGGCTAGCCGGGTTTTTTTTTTGTATATAGCGCCACAAAAAGTGGCTTTATACGCATTTAAATTATTGAACCCAGAAATTATTGGTGGGGTCAGGTAATAAGGGGTATAGATCCACTATTAATGGCGTTATATAAGGTATGTCAGTATAACGCCACAAATAGTGGCGCTATACAGTAACGATGCAGTTAACGTTACTGTATAGCGCCACTATTTGTGGCGTTATATATAGTTTGGTAACTTTTTTTTACACTTATTTGTGTATTTTGAGTAAAAAAAACCACATTTTGGTTCCACATTCGTATATATAGTAAGCACTAGCAAATCGTATTTTAGCTACGCAATACACAGACTCTTAACTATTCAATGAATTTGATTTAGTGCCTGGTCTAAAATTCCTTATAAATTAGCTTTTTATGATTACATCGGCAATAATCTGGCAAAAGGGGATTATTCAGAGCGAGCTTAATGAATAACGGGAATGGAATAGCGGTTGGTGGTTAAGACACCCTATCTTTAGTGATAAAGAAGGGCATGAACTTCTTGTACGTTATGCCAACTTTTTTTGAAACATTTCCGATAGTTTTGGTAGATGGCGATGAAATTGTTTGAGTAAATTTGTTTGTTAGATACAATCATCCAAATCCTTACCAAGCTATTGTTGGGTTTTTTAAGCTTGGTTTAGCTTAAAAGACGATGAATGGGAAATGGAGGGAAAATAAAATATTTGAGTTTTCCTCCCTGTCAAAGAGACATTGTCCCATATTGGAGAAAGAAAATGTTTTTGATGGGTATATATATAATCGCTCTTCTTCTAGCTCATAAAGAATTAAGAAGAATGCAAGCCTCGAGTCGTCATCGTCGCTCGGCTCCGCCTTCGGCTTCAGATTGAATTTTATTTAAATTTTCCTCCCATTTTTAAGTAACTATTCTGAAGAGTTGTAAGCTTTCAAAAATAGTACTTCCATTGGCTATAAATTCGTTTGATTCCTCAGATTTTTCTGTACGAATTTTCTGAACTTCAAGATTTCTTCTTCTTCTGCACAAATCTATTTTAGTGTGATTTACTGCCATTAATTGATTCACTGACACCATAGTTTTTGGTACCAATACATCGGTGAGTTAAATTATTCTATCCTGTGAGGATAATATTCCCGCACTTCGGGTACTTGAGGGGAATAATTTGCTTAAGGACACATTCTGCATTCAGTGGACTCGATTTCTTCCAAAATTATTTTTTTAGATATTATTTCGACATTATGTTGCTGCTAACTTTCTGTTTTTGTTTTTTGTTTTAGAAAGTTTATTATTTCGTTATTTATTAAAGTGATACAGATTGACTAACAGCTATTGTTTACCCCGTTCTATGCACAAGGCATCAAATTAAATCTTGATTGTAAAATTTAGCTAAGAAAATAAGAACATATTAATTTTTCCTATCCAACATTAATATCTTTTTAGATGGTTGTTACTGTTTATCAGTAAAACAGTACCGTTGAATTTATATATTGTTTCTAGATAAGTAAATTAATTCGATCCCGAAATAATAGGATAATTAAGAAAATGTGTAACACTTAGCCTTGATATGAAGACAGAATAACAGAAATAAAGGTTCCGGTAGCGAGGCCTTCGCGCACAACAGTAATAAGAACAAAAACAAGAAGATAAAATTGTATAGAACTTTGAATAGATTGTAACATCTCTTTGCCAGAAAATTCGTCTTTACGATGAAAACAGAGCTCGCTATTTATAGTTACATCTAGGAAATGAGGTCCTAGGATCGTGCCCTTCTTTAATGTCAGTTATGAGGGTCATTGATGGAGATGTAACGATGAGAATAAATGCCAAATTCCTTGTAACGGGAAGCCTTTTGAATTTTTCTATTCTGGTTTGATGATATAAAACTTCATCGGAGTATTAAAATTCAGAAACGATTTAAAGAACATAAAAACTTCATCATTTTTTGTAAAGCAATATATAAAAATATTGGTTTTTATTTAGTAAACGTATTGTTTTCTATTTTGTTTTTTTGCCATTAATTAAACTCTTTTGTTGTTGCGAGTGAGAAATGGCTATTGATAATGGTAATCCTTCTATGACTGTTATGGCAACAATAATAGCCTCATCAAACTGAACTGTTGTTCCACTGGGAAATTTTCTGGAGCCAACTTCAAAGGATGACAACAAAGGGTGTTCTTCTGGCTTACCACACTTGGTTTGCAGAAATTCACCAGTGAAGAACCTCCAGTTCCTTCCCCGGACATGCCGGACAATGAGAAATTTATGATTGTTAAGGCATGGAAACATGCAAATTTTCTTTGCAAAGACTATATCCTAAGTACTTTGGAGGATGACTTGTACAATGTCTACAATGCTATGAATACTTCGAAAAAATTATGGGACGCACTTTAGAAGAAGTACAAGGTTGAAGATACATGCTTGAAGCAGTTTGTGGTTCCCAAGTTTCTAGACTATAAAATGATAGACAACAAAACTGTTGGAACCCAAGTTCAGGAGCTTCAACTTATTTTTCACGACCTTATTGCTGAAGGTATGGTCGTGAATGAAGCATTTCAATTGGTTGCAATGATTAAAAATTTCCTCCTTCGTGGAGAGATTTCAAAAACTTTCTCAAGCACAAGCGCAAGGAAATGAAGTTGGAAGATCTTGTGATTCGTCTCAAGATTGAGTAAGACAACAAAACAGCCGAGAAGAAGTCTCGTGGAAATTCAACGATTAGGGGAGCTAAATCTTCGAGGAGGCTGCTCCAAAAATAAGAAGAGGAAGGGGTCTTCTGGACAGACTAAGGAGCAGAACAAAAAGAAATTTAATGGCAACTGCTACAATTGTGGAAAAACTAGTCACAAAGCCCTTGATTGTCGTCTACCTAAAAAGGATAAGAAAAAGGTACAAGCCAACATAGTGGAGAAGAATGATGATATTGATGATCTGTGTGTAACGCATTCGAAATGCAACCTAGCTGGAAATAGGAAGGAGTGGTGGATTGTCTTTGGAGCCACTCAACATGTTTGTGCTATGAAAGAAGCATTTGCGACTTACTCTACTGCTAGTCCCGAAGAAGAGCTTTCAATGGAAAATACTGCAATAGCCAAGATTGAAGGTTATGGAAAGATATTCCTGAAGATGACTTCCAGCAAGGTGTTAACACTCAACAACGTTCTTTATGTTCCTACTATTAGGAAGAATATAGTTTTTAGTTTTTTACTTGTTAAGAATGGATTCAAATGTGTATTTCTATCTGACAAAATTATTGTAAGAAAGAATAAAATGTATCTTGGAAAGGGTTACCTCACAGAGGGCCTTTCCAAACTCAATGTAATGTTTGTTGACAGTATGAATAAATTTCAGCTTCTTATTTATTGGAGTCAAATTATTTATGACATATTCCTTTAGGACATGTCAACTACAAAACCTTTCGGAAGTTAATTAATTTAGAAGTATTGCCTAAATTCGAGTGTTATAAATCAAAATGTCAAATATGTGTTGAATCTAAGTTTGTAAAACATCCTTACAATTCTGTTGAAAGGAATTCAAATTCTTTAGACTTAATTCATACTGACATTTGTGATATGAAGTCGACGCCATCTTGAGGTGGGAAAAAGTATTTTATAACTTTTATTGATGATTGCACTCGATATTGTTATATTTATTTGCTTAATAGTAAGGATGAATCAATTGAAGCATTTAAGCAATACAAGAATGAAGTAGAGAATCAATTGAATAAAAAGGTCAAAATAATTAGAAGTGATTGAGGTGGAGAATATAAATCTCCATTTGCAGAAATATGTTTGGAATATGGAAATATCCATCAAAATACTGCACTCTACACACCTCAATCCAATGGAGTTGTAGAAAGAAAAACACGTACATTAAAAAAATGATGAATTATTTATTAATAAGTTCTGGATTATCGCAAAGTTTATGGGGGAAACTATCCTTACAGCTAACTGAATATTCAATAGAGTACCCCATAGCAAAACACAATCTATTCCATATGAAAAATGGAAAGGAAGAAAACCCAACTTGAAATATTTCAAAGTGTGGGGGTGTTTTGCAAAGGTACAAGTACCTTTACCCAAAAGGGTAAAAATCAGACCAAAAACTGTGGATTGTGATTTCATTTTATATGCTACAAACAGTAAAACATGTCGGGTTTTGGTTCATAAATTTGATATTCCTGAAATTTATGTTAATACGGTAAATGAATCAGACAATCCTGAATTCTTTGAAAGCATCTATCCATATAAAACTGAATGCGAGTCGTTAAGTGAAAAACCTAAACAACCACGAGAAGAACCAAATGAAAATACTCCACATGAAGAAGATCCAAGGTGTAGCGAACATCAATGAACATCTACTTCTTTTGGACCAAATTTTGTGATATTCTTGCTTGAAATGAGCCTCAAATCTTTAAAGCATCTATGTCATCTTCAGATTCAACATTTTGGAAAGTGGCAGTCAATAGTGATATTCAATCAATTTTGGATAACCATACATGGGAATTGGTTGATCTTTCTCCGGGAAATAAGACTTTAGCTTCGAAATGGATCTTTAAATGGAATATGAAATTTGATGGCACTATTGACATATATAAGGCAAGACTTGTTGTCAAAGGTTATAGACAAAAGGAAGGCCTTGATTACTTTGACACTTACTCATCAGTAACAATGATAACATCGATTAGGGTCTTAGTGGAACTGGCGGCCGTGTGTGGTCTTGAAATCTATCAAATGGATGTTAAATCAGCTTTCTTAAATAGAGAATTGGAGGAAGAGATTTACGTGGAACAACCTGAGGGTTTTGTAGTTGTCACGACCCAAAACCAACCCGGCCGTGATGGCGCCTATCATGAAACTAGGCAAGCTGACACACTCCCAAACAATTCGATATTTTGTTAAAAGATAGATAATAGCCTTTTTCCATACTGAAATTTCTTAAAAGAAATAAATTCAAAAACCAAAATGCGAAAATAAAAGCCCGACCTCGGGTGTCACTAAGTCATGAGAAAATACTACAACTGTTCTGAAATATAGCAAGACTAACATAGTCTGAGAGTAGCAAAAATACACTAAAAGGAAGATAAAGCAGGAGAAAGGCAGGACTGCGATCGTGAGTACACCAATTCAGTAAGATACTTGGATATGCACACAAGGTGCTGGGGGTAACGTGAGTACACCAATTCAGTAAGTAACAAGTCCAAACTATGGACTGATAGGTAGTGACAGACTAAACCTCAACAGGTAAACATAATAAACTGTGCAGAAAAGTAGGCATGCTTTCAGTTCAATTATTCAGCTCAAATGGTGAAGTAAATATAGATCTGGACAATGTGATGTATAAAGCTCAGCAAATCTCTACATGCCAATGCACAGAATGCATGAAAATGTACCATGTACCTCCACTCTCAAGTGCTCAACCACTCGATACTATATATGGCCATCCGGCCTAAGGAAGATCCAGCCCGGAATATATACACATCACTGAAAACAGTCACTCAGTACCGAGGAAGGCCATTCTAGCCTGTGGAGAAGATCCATCTCCAGGTATAAATACTTTGGACAAGATCCATGCCTAGGGAAGATCCATACCTCAATATATCAACTGCGCTCATTGGGGGTGTGTTACAGACTTCGGAGGGGCTCCTACAACCCAAGCGCTATCATAATCATCAACATAACCATTGCGGCGTGCAGCCCGATCCCATAGCTGTCACTCATAATCAGGCTCTCGGCCTTACTCAGTCATTACTCTCCTGTCTCACACACATGGGCTCACAATGCTATGAAACTAGCCCAGAACAATGATATGATGTGTCAAATAATAACAACAGAGACTGAGACGTGATATGATATGCATGAGTAAGACTAAGTACAGAACATCAATGAAACTAATGAGATGACAACAAGAAATGACCACTCGGGTCTTAACAGTATCAGTGTGAAGCCCTAACATGACATTTAGCATGATTTACGACTCATTTACTTAATCACGTGATAGAAACACAAATATCAGCAAGATAAAGTCACTAAGAGGTGCCACGGAATGAACCAGGCAACAATTATCATGGTGCACGCCCGTCACTTGGCATGTGCGTCACCTCAATACAAAACACATAACACATGTTTCGAACCCTCAGAACCAAGTTTAGAAGCGTTACTTACCTCAAACCATACCAAATCCTACTCCTACGCCCTTTCCTCTAGAATCGGCCTTCAAACATCCCGAATCTAACCAAAAGTAATACAATGCAATCAATATAGGCCAAGGAACCAATTTCAGATGAAAAACTATCAATTTAACCCAAAATCTTAAGATTCACCCAAACCCGGCCCCCGGGCCTACATCTCGGAATCCGACAAAAATCACAAAACTAGAAAGCCCACTCACTTATGAGTCCGACCATACCAAATTTATCAAAATTCTCAAATCAAACTTTCCAATTCCCAAGCCCTAATCCCTATACTTTTACCCGTAATTTCTACTAATTACATGCTTAAACAACTGAAAATCACCATAATCACAAGTATTAGGCTCAAGTAACTTACCTCATTGAAAATCCCCTTGATTCTCTCTTCAAAACTCTCCAAAAGCTTCAAAATCCGAATAGCAATGGTGAAAAATACCCAAAAATTTGTGAATTATGCATTATATACCTTCTGCCCAGGCATCTCGCACCTGCGGCCCTTTTCTCGTACCTGCGTGACCGCTCCTACGGTTCAAACAACCGCACTTGTGGAAGTCACTTATCCACCCAGATCCCGCACCTGCGGCCATGCCTCGCACCTGCGGGCTCACAGGTATGACCAAATTTGCGCACATGTGCACCTTCTTCAACTCTAATAACTCTACATTTGCAACCCCTTTCTGCTTCTGCAGACCTCGCACCTACGGTTTCTACTCTGCAGGTGCGGAAACATCAGAAACAACAACTTCAGCTACCTTATTCCATTTCCAAACTTTTTGCTAACCATTCGAAATCATCCCGATGCCCTCGGGACCTCAACCAATAACACCAACAAGTCGCAACTCAACATACGAACTTAGTCAAACCTTCGGAACACCCAAAACAACATCAAAACACCAAATTACCTTCGAATCCAAGCCTAAGAACTTCTAAACTTCCAAATTCTGCAAACGATGCCGAAACCTACCAAATCTCATTTGAATGACCTCAAATTTTGCACACAGGTCAAAAATGACTCTACGAACCTACTCCAACTTCCAGAATTCTATTCCGACCCCAATATCAAAATTTCCACTGACGACCAAAATCGCAAAAATTAACTTTCGCCAATTCAAGCCTAATTCTACAATGGACCTCCAAATCACATTTTGGACGCACTTCCATGTCCAAAATCACCTAACGGAGCTAATTGAACCATCAAAATTCACATCTGAGATTGTTTATAGCTAAGTCAACTTTTGGTTGACTTTTTCCAACTTAAACTTCTAAATAGGAGACTAAGTGTCTCATTCCACTCCGAAATCACTCTGAACCCAAACCAACCCACACGATACGATTAAATATAGCTGAAGAATACAAAAGGAAGCAAAAATAGGGAAAATGGGGCTATAACTCACGAAATAACCGGCCGGGTCGTTATAGTGGTTCTAGGTAAAGAAAAGAAAGTGTGCAAACTAGTTAAGTCACTTTATGGACTTAAACAAGCACCCTAACAATGGCATACCAAATTTGATCAAACAATGTTGGCAAGTGGGTTAAAATCAAAGAGTGTGACAAATGTGTTTGCATTAAAAACACTCCAGGTCATGAAGTCATTATTTGTTTATATGTTGATGACATATTGATAATGAGTAAAAATATGGCAGATATAAATGCTACTAAGCACATGTTGGCTAGCAAATTCGACACGAAAGACTTAGGAGTTAGTGACGTGATCTTAGGAATAAGAATTCACAAGACTCCACAAGGTCTAGCATTATCACAATCTCACTACATTGAAAAAGTACTTGACCAGTTAAAGATTTGGATTTCAAGATTGCCAAGACTCCAATTGACGTGAGTTATGCACTTCAAAAGAATGAAGGTGAAAGTAACTCACAACTGAACTATGCAAGAGTATTGGGAAGTTTGATGTATATCATAAATTGTACACGACCAGATATAGCATGTGCTATTAGAAAACTGAGTCGGTTTACAAGTAATCCCAATCAAATACATTGGATGGCAATGAAACAAGTTTTGGGATATCTGAAACATACCCAAAATTATGCTTTGCATTATAACAAATATCCCTCCGTGATCGAGGGATACAGTGATGCAAATTGGATCACCGGATCATCTGAAGTTAAATCCATGAGTGGATATGTTTTCACAATTGGGATTAGAGTAGTGTCTTGTAAATCATCCAAACAAACGTGCATCACCCATTCTACAATGGAATATGAATTCATAGCTTTAGACAAGGCCGATGAAGAAGCTGAATGGCTCCGAAATTTCTTGGAAGATATTCCATTTTGGCCCAAACCTTTGGTGCCTATATGTATACATTGTGATAGTCAAACAACAATAGGCGGGGCAGGGAGCATTATGTATAACAGAAAATCTCGTCATATGTGGCAGAGACACAATACCGTTAGACAACTACTCTCTAGTGGTGTTATCAAGATTGAATACTTAAAGTCAAGAGATAACGTGTCGGATCCACTTATAAAAGACCTATCTAGAGAGGCTGTTGAAAGATCATTAAAGGTAATGTGGTTAAGGCCTAGGATAAGTCATCATGGTGGTAACTCTACCTGGCAGACTTGAGATCCTAAGAGCTAGGTTCAAAGAGATCAAACAAAGTTATGATTGACAGTTCAACATTGTCAAATAACTCAACCCATTCTCGTGATGAAGACAATGTTCAAAAATTAAGGTAAAGAATTAAGGCTTTTTGATGAGTCAATAAAGCTTAAAGCTTTTTCATGATTTGCTAAGTCTAGCAGGATATGACCAGATAGTGTGTCTATAGGATTACACGTTTAGAAATCACCTATGTAAGTGTTAAGTGTAAGACGCTTCAAGGGAATGAAAGTAAAGGCCATTCTCTAAGCACTCATGAAACTAGGCGGTGTTCATGGCTGAAACGAACACAGCCGTTAGAACCATAGATGGCTAAGGGTTGAAGTTATACAACAAAGCTCGACGGTTCAAAGATATCAAATCTACTGATTGACCGAGTATATCCGATATAAGTTTACTATGGAAAGTTAAAAGGAAAACCTACTTATTCATATGCAATTAATTCTTGCATGTAAATCACACACGCGTCTGTGCATTCCTTTGTTTTATAGCCATTCCCCATTCATATGGGGGATTATTGGGTTTTTTAATCTTGGTTTAGCTTAAACGAGGGTGAATGGGAAATGGAGGAAAAATAAAATATTTGAATTTTCCTCCTTGACAAAGGGACATTTTCTCATATTGGAGGAAGAAAAGGCTTTTGATGAGCATTGATGATAGGTTATAATTACGTATTTTAGTCACTTATTACACTCAAATTTACTGCACTTTAATTGAGTTTGAGCTTTAATTGCTAGTGTCTTGCACTAATTGTGTGTTTTATGCCTTGTATGATTGATTTAGAGCTATGTAGATGTTATGGAATGAATTCAAGTGATTTGGAGCTTTGAAGTCTGAGTAAAAGCCCAAGGAATTAAGCCGGGATCGTATTTGGGGATCAACAGATGATAGAGCAACAAAACGAAGAATCGAGTAGGTATATTGCGCACTGTCTTGTAAAATGTACATAACCTTTTTCTCAGAACTCCATTTGGGCTTCACAATATATGGTTGGAAATATAACTCAACGGGATAAAACTTTCATGTTTTACATTTTTCTAAATTCCAAACGGAACAGGGTGAAAAATGCAGTCAAAACCGCAAATGCTGACCTGATGCGGACTGAAACAGTAGACTTGCCAAATACCGCGCCCATACCGCGCCTGAGCCGCAGTCGCGGACGTCCAAGCCTGGAAACTTGTCCTTTTTCACGTAGGAGAAGATATAATAGTTTGGTCTCGACTCTACTTGGTATATATACATGGAAAACGGTATTTTGAGGAAAGGAGACCAATTTTTGACTCAGATTGACCTAAGGAGGCAGAGACACAATAGGAGCAAGGCGGAGAATTCTTCTACGAGTTTTCCTTCCTCTTCCTATTTTTTCATTGTGGTTATGACTTTTAGTATTGTAGTTTTGCATACTATTATATATAACTAATTTATTATCTAGGGTTTTGATAGAACCTTTTGTAGGATAAATTCTTGTTATGTTTTTATATAATTGAGTCGTTGGATTTCTCTACTTGTTCAACTATGTGTTGTTGTTGTTGATTGAATGGCCATCAATTGACTCTGCCTATTTAGTGTGTAGTGCTCGAGAGAGAGTACATATTTAGGTAGTTGTTGAACAACGTCACTCCTAACTTATGTGAGAAGTCAATACAATGGGTTTAAAGGCAGGTTTAGAAATAACAAAGCCTTGACGTGGTCATAATGAGTGGTTAGATAAAGCCAACTAGCGTAGTTCGAGAGAATATGTCTAGTAAATTGTTGTAGTTGCTCGAGAGAGAATTACGACATCTAAAGTGCTCACGATCAGTAGAGAATACATTAGCAAAATTGTAGGGAACATAGCTAGAAGGATTCCGACAATTGGGGAAATCATAACTCTAGACCTCCTTAATTTAATCTCCAACCCTTTGTCTCATTAGTTGATAATTTTACCGCTTTCTAGTATTTGCTAGTTAATTAGTTAGAAATATAAATCTCAATCTTTATAATTTAGAAAATTATTCAAACTTGTCTTTTTAGTGATATTAAACAGATATAGCTAAGCCTTAGTTTTCTGTGGGATTCGACTCCGGACTTTCAGACCGAATTATATTTGCATTGACCGCTTATTCTTTTTAGGACTAGAGTTAGGCATGATCAAATTTTGATATATAATTGCTCTTTTTCTAGCACTTAAAGAGTTAAGAAGAAGGCAAGCCTTGTGTCGTCGCCGTCGTAGCTCGCTCGGCTCGGCTTCAACATTGGCTTCGGTTTCGGCTTTGGATTCGGATTCGCATTCGGATTTAGATTTGGATTTGGTCAAAGATAGATTGATTGATGAATCTTTTTGGATAAAATTTCTTTAATTATTTAATAAAATATTAATTAAATTAGCCACATATCCAACCAGAATTGAATCCGTGCATGACCTGATTCATTTTCTTCCTGGAATTTTATTTAAATTTCCCTCCCGTTTAAGTGACTGTTCTGAAGAGTTGTAAGCTTTCAGAAACAGTACTTTCATTGGCTATAATTCGTTTGATTCCTCAGATTTTTCCTTACGAGTTTTCTAAACTTCAAGACTTCTTCTTCTTTTACACAAATCTGTTCCAGTGTGATTTACTACCATTGAGTGGTTCGTTGACATCGTGATTTTTGGTACCAATGCACTGAGGAGTTAAATCGTTCTATCCTGGGAGGATAATATTCTAACACTTGGGGTATTTGAGGGGAATAATTTTCTCAAGGACACATTGTGAATTCAGTGGACTCGATTTATTTCGAAATTATTTTTTCAAATATTATTTCTATATTTTGTTACTTCTAACTTTCTATTTCTATTTTCTGTTTCAGAAAGTTTATTGTTTCGCTATTTATTAAAGTGATACAGATTGACTAACAGCTATTGTTTACCCTGTTCTATGCACAAGACATCAAATTAAATCTTGATTGTAAAATTTTGCAAGTACATAAGAATATATTGATTTTTCCTATCCAACATTAATAGTGTCACGATCCTAAATCCGAACCCGGTCGTGATGGCGCCTATTGTGAAACAAAGCCAGCCGACACAACTCCCAATTCATTTTGATAGTTATAATGATTCAATTTAAGTCATTAACATGTTATGAATCCCAAAATAAAAGTGAAATAGAACATTAGCGGAAATAAACACAGCTCGGCATCGGGGTATCACCAGTCATGAGCATCTAAACATTTGTCTAAGAGTATGAGAGAGACTACGTAGTCTATTACAGAAACTAATACAAGGGAAAATAATATAAGAGGGAGAAGCACTGGGCTGCGAACCCCGAGCAGCTACCTAGTGATCTCTGAACCGCCTGCTGGAAGCAATCAGCACTCGTTAGCGATACCTGAAGCTCCCGAATCTGCACACAAGGTGCAGAGAGTAATGTGAGTATGCCAACTCAGTGAGTAATAAAAATAAAAGTAGATGAGAGATAAGAAAACATCTAAAACACAACAAAATGTTATAAAAAGGCAGTATAAAATCAATACAATGCAATAAAACCGTGAAAACTTGTAAAAAATACCTCAGTTCAGTAAAAACCTCTTTAAAACATCTTTTAACAGTTAAACAAGTGATTGAAAAGCAACGAGAAGGGATAAACATATAAAATCAGCACCTCGGGCACAACATCAACAGAAACCAGCCCCTCGGGCGATAACATGGAACAACATTAGCCCCTCGGGCTATATCACATATCACATTGGGTACCCGCGCTCACTGGAGGTGTACAGGCTGTGGGAGGGGCCCCTTACTACCCAAGCGCAATAACAAGCCATCTCGCAGCATAATCATACAGGCTTTCGGCCTCATATCAAGCCACCTTATGGCGTACAACTCAGGCCCTCGGCCTCGTAATCATGAATCAGCTCAGTACCGCTGCGATGCACAGCCCGATCCCATAATAACCTCACAACACAGGCCATCGGCCCTACTCAGTCAGAAATCTCTAAAAGCCACTCGGGCGTAGTAAAATATGATGCTCAGCTCAAAATATCACTTATGATGTCAAAACAGAGTAAATATGTTTGAGTTATGAAAACAATGGAATATAGCATGACTGAGTACAAGTATAAAGTCAAAACAATGAAAAATAGTAGTAAAAATCCTCTAAGAGTCCAAAACAGTTGGCACGAGGCCAAAATATGGCATTCAGCCCAAAACATGATGATAGCAAATAGTTTTCAATCAAATACACAGTAAAACAGTCATTAAGGACGAAATAAGCCATAATCCCCAATAGTGCACGACCCTACGCTCGTCATCTAGTGTGTACGTCACTTCGAAATAACACAACGATATGAAATCCAGGGTTTCATACCCTCAGGACAACATTTACAATCATTACTCACCTCTATCCGGTCCAAACTCTAGCCCGTGATGCCTTTGCCTCTCGAATCAGCCTCCAAATGCTCTAAATCTAACCAAAATCAGTACATAACCATCAAAATGTGCTAAGGAACAAAGCCCACTCGAAAGTAATCAAAATACAACACAAATCCCGAAATTAACCAAACCCGACTCCCGGGACCAAGTCTCGGAATTCGTTAAAATTTATATCAATAAACTCCTTATCTCCCCACGAGTTTATACATATCAAAAGTACTAAAATCCGACCAGAAATGACCCCTCAAACTCTTGGTCAAAGGTCTCCAATCTCAAGCCCTAGTTTCTTCAATATTTACCCACAAATTTCCATAAATCTCAAGCCTAATCAATGAAATAACACCATAGGAGCGAGTTTTATGATCAAAATTCTTACCTCAATGAAGTTCCCTCCGATTCCCTCTTCAAAATTCCCCAAAAGCTCCAAAAAATCGATTTAAAATGGTGAAGAAAGGCTAAAAATTGCGAAGGAGGGTTTATATACTTTCTGGCCAAGGGTTTTCACACCTGCGGCCCTTCCTCCGCTTCTACGGTCAAATGCACCGCATCTGTGGTTCTCACTAATGCGCCCATTTCCGCATCCGCGATCAAGAAGCTACACCTGCGCCACCGCAGGTGCGATCGAGCAGCCGCTTCTATGGTCCTAACCCCACATGGCTAATTCTGCATTTGTGACCATTTGGACGCTTCTGCGAGCCCGCACCTACGGTCACCTAGCCGTAGGTGCGATTATGACAGCAAATGGGAAATCTTCAGCTGCCAAAAACCAAACTTAAATCTTCCATCAACCATCCAAAATCACCCCGAGGCCCCCAGGACCTCAACCAAATGCACAAACAAGTCATATACCACTATTCAAACTTATACCAATCTTCAAAACACCTCAAACAACATCGAATCAACCAAATCACATCGAATTGAAGCCTAAGGTTCCAAAATCTTGCTAATTCTGCTTTTGATTAAAAAGTCTATCTAACCACGTCCGAATGACCTATAATTTTGCACATACATCCCAAATGACATGACGGACCTACTACAACTCCCAGAATTCTATTTCGACTCCTATATCAAAATCTCACCTATCAACCGGAAAATGCCAAAATACCATTTTCGCCAATTCAAGCCTAAACCTACTACGGACCTCCAAAACACGTTCCGATCACACTCCTAAGTCCAAAATCATCTCTTGAAGCTATCCAAACCATCAAAATTCACATCCAAGCTCTTTTCACACAAGTCAATATCCAGTTGACTATTCCAACTTAAGCTTACGCAAAAGAGACTAAGTGTCTCAAACCTTACCAAAACCTTTCCAAACCCGAGCCAACCAACCCGATAACACCTAATATCGCTAAACAAGGCAATAAGAAGCAAAAATGGAGAAAATGGAGCGGTAACTCATGAAACGACCGGCCGAGTAGTTACATCCTCCCCCTCTTTAACAAATGTTCGTCCTCGAACGAGTCAAGAAACATACCTGAAGCCTCAAATAGGTGAGGATATCTGCTCCGCATCTCCCGCTCGATCTCCCAAGTAGCCTCCTCCACGGGCTGACCTCTCCACTACACTTTCACTGAAGCTATATCTTTGACCTCAACATTCAAACCTGACACTCCAAGATAGCTAATGGTTCCACATCATAAGTCAAATCATCATCTAACTGAACCGTGCTGAAATCCAAAACATGAGATGGATCCCCAATATACTTTCGGAGCATAAAAACATAAAATACCGGATGCACACTTGATAAGCTGGGTGGCAAAGCAAGCTCATAAGCCACTCCCCAATCATCTGAAGTACCTCAAAAGGCCCAATGAACCAAGGATTCAATTTACCCTTCTTCCCAAATCTCATAACACCCTTCATGGGTGAAACCTTCAACAAGACCTTCTCACCAACCATGTAGGACACATCCCGAACTTTCCTGTCAGCATAACTCTTTTGTCTCGACTGCGTTGTACGAACCCTCTCCTGGATCACCTTCACCTTGTCTAAAGCATCATGTACTAAGTCTGTACCCAATAGTCTAGCCTCACCCGGCTCAAACCATCCAGCTGGAGATCTACACCACCTCCAATTCAAAGCCTCATATGGAGCCATCTGAATACTCGACTGGTAACTGTTGTTATAAGCAAACTTTGCGAGCGGTAGAAACTGATCCCATGACCCTCCGAAATCAAATGACACAAGCATGCAACATGTCCTCTAATATCTGAATAGTGCGCTCAGACTGCCCGTCCGTCTGAGGGTGAAAAGTTGTGCCCAACTCAACCTGAGTACCCAACTCTCTCTGCACAGACCTCTAAAACTGCGAAGTAAACAGAGTACCCCTATCTGAAGTGATGGAAACTGGGACACCATGCAAATGAATAATCTCCCGGATATAGATCCCTGCCAACCACTCTGAAGAATAGGTAGTACACACAGGAATGACATGTGCGGACTTGGTCAGCCGATCCACAATCACCCAAATAGCATCGAACTTCTTCAAAGTCTGTGGCGGCCCAACTACAAAGTCCATGGTGATCCGCTCCCACTTTCAGAATATCTATCTGCTGAAGCAAGCCACCTAATCTCTAATGATCATATTTCACCTGATGACAATTGAGACACCGAGCTACAAATCCCACAATATCCTTCTTCATTCTCCTTCACCAATAATGATGTCTCATATCATGATACATCTTCGTGACATCTGGATGAATGGAATACTGCGAGCTATGGGCCTCATACAGAATCAACTCCCGAAGTCCATCTACATTGGGCACACATATTCGGCCCCACATCTTCAACACCCCATCATCACCAATGGTCACATCTTTGGCATTATCGTGCTAAACTCTCTCCTTGGACAAGAAAATGAGGATTATCATACAGGCGCTCTCTAATGCGATCAAATAAGGAAGATCGAGAAATCACACAAACCAATACCCGATTAGGCTCTGAAATAACCAACCTCACGAATCGATTGGCCAAGGCCCGAACATCAACTGAAAGAGGTCTCTCCCCAATTGGAATATATGCCAAACTCCCATACTCACCGCCTTCCTACTCAAGGCATCGGCCACCACATTGGCCTTCCCTGGATGGTACAAAATGGTAATAACATAATCCTTTTAGCAACTCCAACCATCTCCGCTTCCTCAAATTGAGATCCTTCTGCTTGAACAAGTGATCAAGGATACGATGATAGGTAAACACCTCACAAGACACACCATACAAATAATGCCTCCAAATCTTCAATGTGTGAACAATGGTAGCCAACTCCAAATCATGAACAGGGTAGTTCTTCTCATGGGGCTTCAACTGACAAGAATCATAAGTGATAACTCTACCCTCCTGCATCAATACACACCCAATACCAACTCTTGAAGCATCATAATATACGGTATATGAACCTGAAGTTGATGGCAAAACTAACACTGGAGCTGTGGTCAAGGCAGTCTTGGGCTTCTGAAAGCTCTCCTCACACTCATCCGACCACATGAATAGAGCACCCTTTTGTGTCAACTTGGTCAAGGGCGATGTGATAGATGAGAACCTCTGAACAAACCGGTGGTAATAATCCGCAAAACCAAGGAAGCTATGAATCTTGGTGGTTAAGGAAGCTCGGGCCAACTTTGAACCACCTCTATCTTCTTTGGATCAACTTGAATACCCTCACTGGACATCACGTTCCCTAAGAAAGCCACTGAACTGAGCCAAAACTCACACTTGGAGAACTTTGCATACAGTTTCTCCTCCTTCAATCTCTGCAACACAACTCTCAAATGCTCTGCGTGCTCCTCCTGACTACGCGAATACACCATAATATCATCAATAATGACTATGAAAAATGAGTCGAGATAAGGCCGAAACACATTGTTCATCAAATGCATGAACGTTGCTGGGGCATTGGTCAGCCCAATAGACATGACCAAGAACTCATAATGACCATATCAGGTCCTGAAAGTCGTCTTAAGAATATCCGAGTCCTTGATCTTCAACTGGTGATAACCTGAACGGAGATCAATCTTGGAGAACCCCTCACTCCCTGAAGTTAGTCGAACGAATCATCAATACGAGGCAGAGGATACTTGTTCTTGATTGTTACTTTGTTCAACTGCCTGTAATCAATGCACATCCGCATCGTGCCATCCTTTTTCTTTAGTAATAGAATAGGTGCACCCCAAGGCGACATACTAGGCCGAATAAAACTCTTATCAAGGAGTTCCTGAAGTTACTCCTTCAACTCCTTCAACTCCGCTGGTGCCATATGATACAATGGAATAGAAATGGGCTGAGTGCCCGGTACCAGATCAATACCAAAATCAATATCCTTGTCCGATGGCATGCCCGATAGGTTTGTAGGAAACACATGAGGAAACTCCCTCACAAACAGGAATAGAATCAATACTGGGAGTCTCTGTACCGACATCCCTCACAAAGGCTAGATATGAAAGACAACTCTTTCCAACCATATGTTGGGTCTTCAAGAATGAAATTACCCTACTGGGAACATAATCAGTTGAACCTCGCCACTCAATCTATGGCACGCCCGGCATAGCCAATGTCACTGTCTTAGCATGACAGTCCAAAATAGCACGACACGGAAATAGCCAATCCATGCCTAATTTAACATCAAACTTTACCATACATAACAAAAAAAGATCCACTCGGGTCTCCAGATCCCCAATAGTCACCACACAAGATCGGTAAACACGGTCTACAATAACAGTATCTCCCACTAGAATAGATACACAAACAACTAAAACAAGAGACTCACGGGGCGTATCCAAATAACAGGCAAAGTATGATGACACATAAGAATAAGTGGAACCGGGATTAAATAATACAGAGGCATCCATGTGACAAACTAAGACAATTTCTGTGATCACGACATCTGAAGCAATATCATCGAGTTTAGTTGGAAGTGCATAGAAAAGGGCTTGACCACCACCTGATCGACCTCCCTCTTTGGGGCGACCCCTAGATAGCTAACCTCTACCCCTAGCTGGGTGGGTGGGTAGTGGTGAAGTAACTGGCACTGAAGCCGATTGTTAACTCCTCTGCTAAGATGAAACCCCAAGACGATGAGGACACTACCTCCACATGTGGCCCAACTCTCCACACTCATAACCTGATGCTGGAGATGGGGACTGAAGGGAACCCCTAGCACCGGAATGACTAGCAGATGCACCTAGCATAGAAGAGCCCTAAACTGACAGAGCAGGGGACAAACTCTGAGCTGGAAGTGCACTAAGTGATGATTGGCCCTGATGAGAACTATGAGAACCATGACCCGATGATGCCCCACGATAACCTGGGTGAGCTGGCTGAGCATGCCTGAATGGATGGCCTCTGCTGTGCTGAAACTGACCTCTCAAAAGAGCACCACCATAATTACTAGATCCCCAAGGCCTCTTAGCCTCCCTCTCATCTCGCTCATGGCGACGAACTGACTCAATCTCGCGAGCAATATCAACAACCTCCTCAAAAGAAGCACCAGACACCCTCTCCCTAGTCATAAGAATCCAAAGCTGATACGCAAGGCCATCAACGAACCTCCTAATCCTCTCTCTCTCTCTCTCTATAGAAACCAATCAAACAATATGACGAGCTAACTCCGAGAACCTCATCTTATACTGCGTCACAGTCATCTCTCCTTGCCGCAACCACTCAAACTGCCTGCGCAGCTCCTCTCTACAAGACTCTGGCACATACTTCTCCAAAAAAGAGAATGGAGAACTGCTGCCAGGTAAGGGGTGCTGCACTAACAGGCTACACCTCTCATAAGCCTCCCACCAAGTGAAGCAGCTCTAGAGAACTAAAAATTAGTGAAATCGACCCCGCTGGTATCCAGAATACCCACTGTATGAAGAATCCTCTGACACTTATCCAAGAAACCCTGGGCATCCTCGCCATCTGCACCACTGAAAGTCAGAGGTTGAAGTCTACCAAACCTCTCCAACCTTCGCTGCTCGTCCTCTGGCATGGAAGGAGCTATATAGTCCTGAGCAGCTGCCACCGGCTGGGCTGGAGGTGTCCCCAGCATCTGAAGTCGTTGCACGACCTGCTCAGGTGTGCGAGCGGTAGGAGTCTCAGTGCCTCCCCCAGCCTGAGAAGTAGCTGCAGCTATAGTAACTGAGATCGCCTGAGCTAGGCCAGTGCATACTGATAGAATATGAGCTAGGACCTCCTGAAGACCTGGAATCACAATGGGCATAGCTGGTGCTCCTGGAGCATCCACAACTGGGACCTGATCATGAACTAGAGTGGCTGGTAGATCTACACGTGCTGTCCTAGCTGCTATGCGGGCCACACCCCTGCCCCAATCATGGCCTCAACCGCATTCTCGGCTTCTAGTGGCCACAACTGGTGTTACTGGTGGTCATCCATCCTGACTGGTACCACGTGTCCTCACCATCTATGAAAGAATAGAATAACAAAAGTTTAGTACTCGAATCAACAGATTCGCACGACAAGAATTTCAAGAATATGAAGTTTTTTCTAAAGGTTCTGCAGCCTCCCGAGGATGAATACAAACGTCTCCGTACCGATCCGTGAGACTCTACTAAACCTGCTCATGACTCATGAGACCTATGTAACATAGGCTCTAATACCAACTTGTCACGACCCTAAATTCAGACTCGGTCATGATGGCGCATATCGTAAAACAAGGCCAATCGACACAACTCCCAATTAATTTTGACAGTTATAATGATTCAATCTAAGTCATTAACATGCTATGAATCCCAAAATAAAAGTGAAATAGAACATTAGCGGAAGTAAACACCGTCCGACATCGGGGTATCACCAGTCATGAGCATCCAAACATCTGTCTAAGATTATGAGAGAGACTACGCAGTCTATTACAGAAACTAATACAAGGGAAAATAATATAAGAGGGAGAAGCACTAGGCTGCGAACGCCGAGCAACTACCTAGTGATCTCCGAACCGCCTGCTGGAAGCAATCAACACTCGCTAGCGGGACCCGAAGCTCCTGAATATGCAAACAGGGTGCAGGGAGTAATGTGAGTACGACAACTCAGTGAGTAATAAAAGTAAAAGCAGTTGAGAGAAAAGAAAACATGTAAAACACAGCAAAATTCTATAAAAAGGCAGTATAAAATCAATACAATGCAATAAAACAGTGAAAACTAGTAAAAAAAAGCATCTCAGTTCAGTGAAAACCTCTTTAAAACATTTTTTAACAGTTAAACAAGTGATTGAAAAGCAACGAGAACGGATAAACATATAAAATCAGCCCCTCGAGCACAACATCAACAAAAATCAGCCCCTTGGACAATAACACGGAACAACATCAGCCCTTCGGGCTATATCACATATTACACTGGGTACCCGCGCTCCCTAGGGGTGTACAGACTCCGGGAGGGGCTCCTTAAAGCCCAAATGCAATAACAAGCCATCTCGTGGCATAATCATACAAGCTCTCGGCCTCATATCAAGCCACCTTATGGCGTACAACTTAGGCCTTCGGCCTCATAATCATAAATCAGCTAAGTACCGCTGCGACGTGCATCCCGATCCCATAATAACCTCACAACACAGGCCCTCGGCCCTACTCAGTCAGAAATCTCCAAAAGCCATTCGGGCACAGTAAAATATGATGCTCAACTCAAAATATCACTTAAGATGTCAAAACAGAGTAAAGATGGCTGAGTTATGAAAATAGTGGAATATAGCATGACTGAGTACAAGTATAAAGTCAAAACAGTAAGAAATAGTAGTAAAAATCCCCTAAAAGTCCAAAATAGTTGGCACGGGGCCCAAATATGGCATTCAGCCCAAAACATGATGATACCAAACAATTTTCAATCAAATACACAGTAAAATAGTCATTCGGGACGGACTAAGTCACAATCCCCAACAGTGCACGACCCCACACTCATCATCTAGCATGTATGTCGCCTCAAAATATCACAACGATGTGAAATCCGGGGTTTCATACCCTCAGGACAATATTTACAATCTTTACTCACCTCTATCCGGTCCAAACTCTAGCCCGCGATGCCTTTGCCTCTCGAATCGACCTTCGGATGCTCCAAATCTAACCAAAATCAGTACATAACCATCAAAATGTGCTAAGAGAACAAAGCCCCTCGAAAGTAATCAAAATACAACGCAAATCCCGAAATTAACCAAACCCGACCTCCGGGCCCACGTCTCGGAATTCGTTAAAATTTATATCAATAAACTTCTTATCTCCCTAAGAGTTCATACATATCAAAAGTACTAAAATCTGACCACAAATGACCCCTCAAACCCTTGCTCAAAGGTCTCCAATCTCAAGCCCTAGTTTCTTCAATATTTACCCACAAATTTCCATAAATCTCAAGCCTAATCAATGAAATAACACCATAGGAACGCGTTTTATGATCAAAATTCTTACCTCAATGAAGTTCCCTTTGATTCCCTCTTCAAAATACCCAAAAAGCTCCAAAAAATCGATTTTAAATGGTGAAGAAAGGCTAAAATTTGCGAAGGAGGGTTGATAAATTTTCTGGCCCGGAGTTTTCGCACCTTCGGCCCTTCCTCCGTTTCTGCGGTACTGCTTCTGTTGTCAAATACACTGCATCTTCGGTTATCACTAATTCGCCCATTTCAGCATTCGCGATCAAGAAGTCGCACCTGCGCCACTGCAGGTGCGATGGAGCAGCCGCTTCTGCGGTCCCAGCCCCACATGGCCAGTTCCGCATCTATGACCATTTGGGAGCTTCTACGAGCCCGCACCTGCGGTCCCCTAGCCATAGGTGCGGTTATGACAGCAAATGGGAAATCTTCAGCTACCAAAAACCAAACGCAAATCTTCCATCAACCATCCGAAATGGGAAATCTTCAGCTTCATATGGTGA